>NW_022327681.1:273-6267 GCF_002776525.5 Piliocolobus tephrosceles | reverse complement strand
ATTGAAGACTTCCAGAAGGTAAAAAAAAAAAAAAAAAAAAAAAAAAAGAAAAAATCTACAGAAGAACAAAATTTAGAATTAGAGTAGATTTTTGTTAAAAATCAAGAAAAATTAGAGGACAATTTAGTGACATTAAAATGCCTTAAAAATAACAACTAATAATTTTATGTATAATGAACATATATTTTAATAATGAAGTCAAATAAAAGAATTTCAGATGAACAAATTCCAGAGAATGCATCTTACACAGAACTGCCCTATAAGAAATGATAAAGGAAGGAGTAATATGAAATTAAATTTTGGTAAATATACTAAATAAATAAAACAATAAATAAATCAAAAGTGTTGCTAAAATTGTACATAAACTAAAAATACATTTTTCTTATTTTACATTCTTTAAAGAATAACTGCCTAATAAAAATAGTGATTGTATATTTGGAGAATTATGTTATTTATAGAATAATGTATGACAACAATAGCACAAGGTATGGAAAGTGGTAAATAGAAAGTTTCTTACACTGTACGTGAAGTATAAGAATACATGAAGATAGAGTAATATAAATTAAAGAATTATATTGTGAACTTTAGAGCAAACACTCAAAAAGGAGTGTTTGCTCTAAAAGGAGTATTAACAAATTAAGCATGATAAACAAGACCATATATTTTATATTAATTTTATAAATATTAATCACCCCAAAAAGCAAGAACAAAGGGAAAAGGAAAAAAAAAATACATGGGTTTAAATCAAAGCAACTACTAATATGACAGATTGAAATCAAACCATATAAGTGGACTGATCATTACAATTTTAATTATCAGATTGCATAAAAAGCAAGAAATCCATGAGTCAAAATGAAGTGACAGGGACAAAATAAAGTATTTTGAAAAGAATAAAAATCAAAATACAGTATATTAAAAATATTGGGATCAGATAAAGCAGTGTTTATAGGGAAATTCATAGCATTAAATACTTATATTGGGAAAATAGAAAAGTTTCAAAATAATTGTGTAGGTTTCCATCTTAAAAAAACTAGGGCATGTAGAGTAAAATAAACCAAATTGAACAGAATGATGGAAATAACATAGAAATAGAAATGAATGAAATTGAAAACAGAAAACAAACTGTGAAAATCAGGAAAACCAAAGATATTTCTTTGAAAAGATCAATAAAATCAATAAAACTCTAGCAAACCTAATAAAAAATAAAAGAGAGAGGAAATAATTTACCAATGTTAGGAACAAAAGTCATAACTGAGTTCACAGTCATTAAAATAATAATAAGGGAATTATATAAGCAACTTTATGTAAATCAGTTCAGTAACATGAATACAATTCTTCATGAAGATGAAAGTCACAAACTACCAAACTCATCGCCATAAAATATATAACCTAAATATTCTTAGTTCTATTAGAAAAATTGAATTCATAGTTAAACTTTCAAAAAAGAATCTATTGCATGTTTACACTGAAGACTTCTTCAAAATGTTTAAAGAAGGAATAATATCAATTCTATAAAATTTCTTCAAATAATAAAAAACTTATCAATTTTTAAAAATAAATTTTATTGTGCATATTTAAACTATATAACATTATATTATGAGAGACATATATAGAGAAAACTGCTTACTATAGCAATGTTAATTAACTTGTACATCATCCCACATAGTTACCCATTTTTTTTTGGTATATATGTGATAAAAACAGCTACAATCTGCTCACTTAGCAAAAATCTTGAATACAAAAACCATCATTAATTATAGTTCTCATGTTTTTTATTATATCTAGAATTGTGTATCTTATGTATTTGCTACTTTCTATCCTTTGACCAACATTTCTCCATTTTTTTTCACCCCACCCAACCCAGCCCCTGGTAACCCTGTTTTATTTTCTCTCTCTGCATATTTGGCTTTTTTAAAAGATTCTATGTAAGTGAGATAATGTAATATTTTTCTTTTTGTGTTGGCTTATTTCACTTAGCATAATGTCCTCTAGGTTCATTCATGTTGTAGCAGATAAGAGGATCTCCTCTAGTTTTAAGTCCGAAAAATATCCCATTGTATATTCTATCACAATTGCTTTATCCATTCATCCATTGATTGATATTATTACTTAAGTTGTTTCCAGATCTTGGTTACTATGAATAATGCTGCAGTGAACAGGGGAGTGCAGATATCTTTACTTGGTGGTGATTTCATTTCCTTTGGATCTATATTCAGAAGAGTGATTGCTGGGTCATGTGATGGTTGTATTTTTAATTTCTCTAAAAATCTCCATGTCGTTTTCCATAATGGCATCACCAATCTACAGCCAGAAAAAGATAGTACAATAAAGAAAAATAAAGGCTTAACATCCTTCATGAACACAGATGCAAATTTTCAACAAAATATTAACAAATTGAATTCAACAATATACTAGAAGACAAATATATCATAAATATGGTTCATCCCAGTAATGTTTGGCTGTTTTAACATGCAAAAATAAATCAATATAACCTAATATATTAATAAAATAAAGAAAAAATAGATAATTGTATCAACAACTGAGGCAAAAAATCATAATTTCAAAATGTCACATTTATTCATTGTAAAGACAAACACAAAACTAAGGCAGGCATCATATTGGGTGGTGGAAAGCTGAATTATTACCATTTTAAATTGGGAATGAGGTAAGGATATATATTCTGAGCATACTTATTCAATATCTTACCCTGAGTCTTAACCAATGCACTAAAGAGAGTTTCTTAAAATTTTTTTTCAAAAGTAGAAATTGAAAAGGAAGAAATAATTGTTGTTGTTTGCAAAATGGCTTAACCTCTACATAGAAATCCCAAGGATTTTAAAATAATCTCCTAAAACTCATGAGTGGATTTGCCAGTGATAAATAATAAAAAATAGAGATCAGCATATTAATAACAATAATATTTATATATACTATCAATAGATATTTGGAACTAAAATAAGCAAAATGCATATAATACATTAACAAATAAAGTACTTAGGAATAAAACAGAACATCTGCGGGATGTATATGTGGAAAATCAAAATACTATGGAATTAAAATTCAAAGAAGATTTAAATAACTGGAGACACAAACAATGTCTATGGATTGAAAACTCAACATAATTAAGATCCTAATTTCCCTTATCTTTAGATTTAGTGCAATTTCAATCAAAACACAGTGGGGTATATTTGACTTTTTTTATTTTTATATTTGTTAACTATAATTAACATTATTTTATTGTATATTTCAAAATAGCTAGAAGGGAGGATTTGAAATATTGCCAAAGCAAAAAGAAATGATAAATGTTTGGGGTGATAGATATATTATCTACCCCTATCTGATCATTACACATTATATGCCTGTATCAAAATATCACATGTATGCCATAAAAAATGTACAATAGTTATGCATTCATGAAACAATTATCAATATTATTTTTAAATCTTGGGAAAAACACCCAGAAAGCATTTATGTAGAATATTGACAGAATAATTTTTAAAATATATAGCAAAAACGAAGAGCTTAGACTAATAAAAATTTTTGAAAAAGAATTTAGAGTACTCACCCGAACTGATTTTAAGGCTTACTATCTGGTTATAGTAGTCAGTACACTGTGGTTTTGTCATAATAACATAACTCTAGATTAATTTTCATCCAAGCTGGAACCCAAGATGGCTGCACTCTTGCTGAGGCTTACAGGCCGTCATCCCCTCCAAGCCCACTTTAGTCCTCAGCTCTGTATCAGAAATGCTTTTCTGATGGTTGCTTTGGGAACCATGGCCAAAGAAGAGATGGAGCAGTTCTGGAATAAGAACACAGTTTCAAAGTGTTTTTATCTCCCCACATCATTATCTACAGTTGGTCTCTTCCCATGGTGATGTCCATCTGCCACTGTGGCACTAGTATTGCTTTAAGTGCAAAGGTCTCTTTTTTTTGGCAGGTAGGCCCTGTTGCTCCCTGGGAACTTTGGGTCTAATTTGGAACTCCTGAAGTCCCTGTGTCCGGGGCCAGCACTGATTCTCACAGTTAAGTTTGCACTCATCTTCCCTCTCATGTATCATACCTAGAATGGGAATCAACATTTGACATGGGACCTAGGAAAAGGCTGAAGATTTCCCCAGATATACCAGGTTACAGTGGTTGTCTTGGTTCTTAATTGTGCTGTCCTCTGTAGGGCTGGCAGCCATGTGAAGAGTGGAAGTTCCAAGCATCATCTTCCTACACATGATTACATTCACCTGTCTCCCTGTTTGTCACTCTTATCTCCAGTCTGGGCAAAGTTCTCTTCATTAGTTTAGATCCTTTTGTGCTTTCAGATACCCTTGGAGCTCAGTACCAGTAGAGTAACTTGAAGACCACAGCAGTGGAAAAAGATCCATTTCCTGGCCACAGCTTGCCTTGCCTACTGTGGGTCTAGAAGGACTTATTTTCTCTATATATTGGGCTTTGATTTGTGCTGAGGGTCAGCTTTTGGCTCCTTCTTCCTGAGGCATTGGAAACAATGGCAGCTGTATGGGGACCAGGTGTGAGATTTTTAGTGCCACTGCCTGTGGGTTGCTGGCTTAAAGGACAATTATGTTCATTGGTCAGAGCCTAGGCCTTTACCAAGCACACAGTGTTATTGAAAGAAGAGAGATGGGGGTGGAGAGGAATTAGTTTATCCCAGCTAGAGGGAGATAAAGCTGGGTAGTTATTCCTTGGAGCAGTTGCTTTAGGGAGAAAATATATAGCTTTTGACACAAGAAGATCCAGAAAATGATCATGGACATGCTAGAGTTTAGTTCTTTTTCTTGCCTATTTTCAGTAAAACAAGCCTCTTATTTTCATGTTTTCTAATTCAAGTCCATGTATCACCTTTTTCTGAAACTGAATTAAAATACTCATCTTTAACAAATAATATACTGCTAGGTTAGAAAAATGTGTCAAGTCTATAAAAAAGCTTGAAGAAATATGGTCAGTTACTCTAATAAAGGAGTAAAGGCAATTCAGTCTGTTTAACAAATGATATAAAAACAATTTTATTTCTTCAGTATGCATAAAAGGAAGCCCTGATCTATACCATAGGCTACATACAGATTAATTTAACAGTCTGTAACTTCAACAAACCAGACTAAAAGAGTTAAGAAGAGTATGATACCTTTCATTTTTTAAAAATAACACATTCTATACACATAGGGTATAAATGTGTAAATGCACATGGAGTAGTTGAGTAATACACTTAACAAGTATATAATTCTAAGTATATTGTTATAGAGGATGATGGTCAAAGGGAACTCTGGATATTCTACAAATGTTTAACATTAATTTAGTGCCAGCATTTTTATATGGCTTTACAAACATATTAACAACAAAGAAACCATAAAAGGTAGCTATAATAATTACTTCTGTATTAAAAGGATATTAAGGCACAGAGATGAAAAGTAACATCGATGAAATCACATTTATTGTACCTGGCAGATATGTGATTTAACCCAAAGTGTCTTGCTCTAGGTAACCTTGCTTTAACTGTGAAGTCATCTTCCATCTCTGCTCTGCCTCACTTCTACTCTGAGTAGTACAAAACTGCAATTATAAATAAACTATGAAACACAAAAATCTGCTAAGTGAGAGGAAAAAAGACAAGTCACACTGCTGCAGTCTCTACCTGGACTTGTAAAATAAGTTACCAAAGATAAGCTATAATAAAAACACATGGGTAAGAATTAAACACGGCCGGGCGCGGTGGCTCAAGCCTGTAATCCCAGCACTTTGGGAGGCCGAGACGGGCGGATCACGAGGTCAGGAGATCGAGACCATCCTGGCTAACATGGTGAAACCCCGTCTCTACTAAAAATACAAAAAACTAGCCGGGCGAGGTGGCGGGCGCCTGTAGTCCCAGCTATTCGGGAGGCTGAGGTAGGAGAATGGCGTAAACCCGGGAGGCGGAGCTTGCAGTGAGCTGAGATCAGGCCACTGCACTCCAGCCTGGGCGACAGAGCGAGACTCTGTCTCAAA
>NW_022327681.1:0-173 GCF_002776525.5 Piliocolobus tephrosceles | reverse complement strand
AAAAAAAAAAAAAAAAAAAAAAAAAGAATTAAACACAAGCTCTCTCAGTTTCTACTGTTGAACCATTGTTTAGCAAACAAAAAATGTACTGGATCAGAGCATCCCATCATTAGTTATTAGTTTTAGTGTTTTGTTTTGTTTTGTTTTGTTTTTGACGGAGTCTCACTCTGTCA
>NW_022327677.1:0-6113 GCF_002776525.5 Piliocolobus tephrosceles | reverse complement strand
GATGGCAAGTGATGATGAGCATTTTTTCATGTGTCTGTTGGCTGTATGAATGTCTTCTTTTGAGAAATGTCTGTTCATATCCTTTCCCCACTTTTTGATGGGGTTGTTTTTTTCTTGTATATTTGTTTGAGTTCTTTGTAGGTTCTGGATATCAGCCCTTTGTCAGATGAGTAGATTGCAAAAATTTCCTCCCATTCTGTAGGTTGCCTGTTCACTCTGATGGTAGTTTCTTTTGCTGTGCAGAAGCTCTTTAGTTTAATCATATCCCATTTGTCAATTTTGGCTTTTGTTGCCGTTGCTTTTGGTGTTTTAGACATGAAGTCCTTGCCCATGCCTATGTCCTGAATGGTACTACCTAGGTTTTCTTCTAGGGTTTTTATGGTATTAGGTCTAACATTTAAGTCTCTAATCCATCTTGAATTAATCTTCGTATAAGGAGTAAGGAAAGGATCCAGTTTCAGCTTTCTACTTATGGCTAGCCAATTTTCCCAGCACCATTTATTAAAAAAGGAATCCTTTCCCCATTTCTTGTTTCTCTCAGGTTTGTCAAAGATCAGATGGCTGTAGATGTGTGGTATTATTTCTGAGGACTCTGTTCTGTTCCATTGGTCTATATCTCTGTTTTGGTACCAGTACCATGCTGTTTTGGTTACTGTAGCCTTGCAGTATAGTTTGAAGTCAGGTAGCGTGACGCCTCCGGCTTTGTCCTTTTGACTTAGGATTGTCTTGGCAATGCGGGCTCTTTTTTGGTTCCATATGAACTTTAAAGCAGTTTTTTCCAATTCTGTGAAGAAACTCATTGGTAGCTTGATGGGGATAGCATTGAATCTATAAATAACCTTGGGCAGTATGGCCATTTTCACGATATTGATTCTTCCTATCCATGAGCATCAACCCAAATGTCCATCAGTGGCAGACCGGATTAAGAAAATGTGGCACATATACACCATGGAATACTATGCAGCCATAAAAAAGGATGAGTTTGCATCCTTTGTAGGGACATGGATGCAGCTGGAAACCATCATTCTTAGCAAACTATCACAAGAACAGAAAACCAAACACTGCATGTTCTCACTCATAGGTGGGAACTGAACAATGAGATCACTTGGACTCGGGAAGGGGAACATCACAAACCGGGGCCTATCATGAGGAGGGGGGAGGGGGGAGGGATTGCATTTTGAGTTATAACTGATATAAATGACGAATTGTTGGGTGCTGACGAGTTGATGGGTGCAGCACACCAACATGGCACAAGTATACATATGTAACAAACCTGCACGTTATGCACATGTACCCTAGAACTTAAAGTATAATAATAAAAAAATTAAAAAAATTAAAAAAAAGAAAAGAATTTTGAAAGCAGCAAGAGAGAAGTAACTCATCTTATATAAGGGACCTTCAATAAGTTTATCAACAGATTTCACGTAAGAAATTTTTGAGTCCAAAAGGCAATGGGGTTATCTATTCAAAGTGCCAAATAAAAGCACTGTGAACGTGAACCCTATTTTTGGCAAACCTGTTCTTCAAAAGCGAGGGAGAAGTTAAGACATTACCTGAAAAACAAAAGCTGAAGGAGTTTGTTACCACTAGACCTGCACTGCAAGAAATTCTTAAGGGAGTTCTCTAGGTTGAATGAAGGATTTAGAGTGTAGTTTAAAGCTGTATGAATAGATAAATATCTCAATAAAGACAAATACAAGGGCAATTATGAAAGCTAGTAACAATGATATGTAACGTTACTTTTTGCTTTCTACAAGATTTAAGAAACTAATGAATGAAAAATTATTAGTTTATATTTTGGGATACATGATATATAAAGATGTGATTTTGTGACATTAACAACTAAAAGCAGTGGAGACAGAACTGTAAAAGGAGCAGAGTTTATGTATGTTATTGAAGTTGAGTTGGTATAAATTCAAATTGCAGTGTTATAACTTTAGGATAAAAACCAAATTCGAAAATAGGCAAAGGGCCTAAATAGATATTTCTCAACAGAATATACACATAGGGCCAATAAACACCTGAAAAATGCTCAATATCACTAATAATTCAGAAAATACAAATCAAAACTACAAAGGGATAGCGATTATCACCTATAAGAATGGCTACTATCAAAATACAGAAAACAAAAACAGAAAATAAGCATTGGTGAGATTGTGAAGAAATTAAAAACCTTGTGCCTAGTGACAATGTAAAGTGGTATAATTGCTGTGTAAAACAGAATGGTTATTTCTCAAAAAAATTAAAAATAGAATTACCATGTGATCCAATAATTCTACATTTGCATATATAATCAAAATAATTGAAAACAGAGTCTTGAAGAGATCCTGTACACCTGTGTTAATAGCAGCATTATTTACAATAGCTAAACTGAGGATTCACATCATATTTTCATTGAAAAATGAATGGATAAGAAAAATGTGGTGTATATACAATGAAATATTATTCAGCCTTAGAAAAGAAGGAAATTCTGACATTCGGCTACAACATGGATGAACCTTGAAGATATAATACTAAGTGAATCAACCCAGTCCTAAAAAAAAAAAAAAAAAAAAAAAAAGCCAAATGATGTATGCTTCCACTTACATGAAATACTTAGAGTAGTAAAAATCATAGAGACAAAAAGTGGAATTGTGGTTGCCAGGGGCTTATGGCATAGAGAAGAGAAGTTATTTTGTAATGGGTATAGAGTTTTGGAAAATAAAAAAGCTCTGGAGATACATGGTGGTGACGGTTACATAATGCACTGAACTGTACAGTTAAAAATGCTTCAACTGGTAAATTTTATACTATGCATATTTTAGCATGCTTTAAAAATAAAGACAAAAAGGCACAACTAGAAATAAAAAGCTGAAAAATATTTGCAACTTATATTACAAACAATTGGTTGCTGTGCCAAATATAGAGAAATTTCCTAAAATTTGAATTCTCAAAAGACAAACAAGCCAATAGAAAAACTGGCAAACATATATGAATCAGTGGTTTGTAGATGAAGATATTAAAATATATTTTAAACGTATAGGATTAGGTTGATGGCTACACTACAAGCCCAGACTTCACAATTACACAATGTATCCATACAACAAAATGCCGCTTGTACCCCCTGAATATATACAAATAAAAAAAATTAAAAACAATAAAGAAAAATAAGTAAATAAATAAAACATAAACATACAAAAGTATATTCAACCTAACTAACAATCAGATAAAAGCAAATTAAAACTACAGTGAGGAGGATTTTGGAAACATGGTGAACACATACCATAATTTTTTTCATCCCTTTAAATAATAAATAATGGCAAAGAAAGCAACTTCTGGCACTCACAGATATAACTGAATCCACTGAAACCAGAAACATCATTATAGATATAACTTAAAATGTTTTAGAGTTTTGTTGTTTTGTTTACTATCAATACTTTACATATTTGCTAGAAATAGTTCACTGAAACTTTGTTTACAATTAGCAAGTCTTTAAAGGATAAAAATTCCCCTCCATTTTGATCTTTCTTGGCCATAATTTCTCTTTATGCATAATTTCTCTTTATGCAGTATTTTTAACTTTAAGCAATGTCTGTGCATATGTATTATATAAATACATACACATGTACATACATACCCACTATGGCAAGATGTCAGCAGTAATGACATAAACACTCAATCTTCCTGAAAACTCACATAAGAAGAGCAGAGCAACTAGGTAACAGAACCTCATGGACAATATGTAAAATAAAACGAGGTTACATTTTATCTTCACAAACCCTAAAATACAAGCAGGTAAGAATAAGCTAACATTTGCCAAAATACCTGCATGAACTTAACCAATGTGTGGGATAAAGCAGAGGAAATAAGTGGGAATCTAATGGACTTAGGTACTGAAACTTAAAAATCCTAACAAAAGTGCTATAGAAATAATAGGGCTTCAATGGGAGAATAGCAGCTGAAAGTGACTGTTTTGTCCAATTTGATATCCAGAGAATCCAAAGGCCTGTGGTAAGGTCCTAAAAGACTGTAGAAGACTAGTTTCTGTGAACTCTTTAAAATGAGAAAACAGATTTTCCTTTATAAACAAGGCCCCACACTGAGGAAAAATCAGTGGGAATAAAATAAAAATTGAGTAGGCTACAGATAAAACAGATAAATTGAAGAGAGGGTCTAGATAAAAGAAGGGCATGGAATAAAATTGGGAAATAGCAGTATATTTAAATACTATAAAAATACTGAAGAAAAGTGTTTTTAAAAGTCTTTTTAACTTATCTGAAGTTAAAAAGAAAAATCGTCTTGAACTATGTCTCTAAAATTTAAAGAAATTAAATTTTACAAGTAAATGAACTTGCAAACTATCAAGGTCAAGCTCCCAAAAGAGCTTATTATCAGAAACAGAGTACAAGCAGCAGAATAAGATCCTTAGAAATAATGAAAAGCATATAATGTAAAGGCATGCCCACTGAATAGTTACTGTAAACATCAATGTAAACATTATCTAAAAAATCACTAAAGCAACGATACAAAATATGAAAAAAGCATAACTCCGGATTATAAAACATGAATTATGAGGTGATAATTAGAGAAAACAATTATAAATAAATGTAAAATCAATTTCATAAATGAAGTCTAAGCAAGAAGAATCACAAGAATGAATATTTTTAACAGTTTAAGGGAAAGTAAAGGTAAAAAGAAGAATATTTACACAATTTAAAAGAAGAAATAAAAAAATTAAAATGATTCAAGGGAAAATGACAAATAATGAAATTGGTATAGAATATCCAACATCTGTATAAGTTCCCTGAAGATGAAACCAAAAGCGAGAGAGCAGAACAAATGCTAAAATTTTAATTTAAATAAAAAAATTAGATTCAACATTACATATTGAAAGAGCACACCAAACACTTGAGAAAATACAAGTATGGAATTACCAACACTATGGAATATTCTACTCAAACTACCCTACACTAAGGAAAGGAAAAAAGTAATTATGCTCCTAGGTAAAAATCAAGTAACCTATAATGAAAGAAAATTAGATTATCATCCAAAAAGTATAAGACTATAACACTATAACTATAAAAACATACTGATAACCATACTATACCTAGAAGAATAATAAAACTACAACTATAAGTAGAACACTATAACTGACAATAAATTTTATAATTATAACAAAACATCTATAATTATGATACAAATATATAACTAGAACTATGAATCTAAAAAAATGACTCTAACTGTAATACAACTGTATAACCATAAAACTACAGAAAAAATTAAACCACTATCACTATATCTGCAATGCTATAACACAAACTACATTACAAATACCATAAATATAACTATAATAGTAGCACTGTAACTGCAACATTATAACAATAACTATAATATAATTACTATACTCTATAACAAAGGATACCAGAATAATATAACTCATAAAATGACCATAACTATATAATAATAACTATAAAACTGTAACTACACTTATAACTAAAATTGAGATTCAATACCTAGAGCTAGTATAACTAGACCTATGATTCTACAACAATAAGCATAATTTAAACTAGCAATAACCTTATAATGATAGCACTATTAGTAACAGGATCACTATAAAATTATAACACTCTAGCTATCACACAGTTACTATAATAATAACACTCTACAGCTCTAATACTATCACACTATATTTGTATCTATTACTACATTATAACACTATAACTGTAACACTAACAGTATAACTCCATCAATTATAGTATAATAACAGTAACACTTTAAATGCAACTATAGTTTTAAAACCATAATGCTAGGTTGGGCCTGGTGGCTTACGCCTGTAATCCCAGCACTTTGGGAGGCTGAGGTGGGCAGATCACAAGGTCAGGAGTTCGAGACCAGCCTGGTCAATAGAGTGAAACCCCATCTCTACTAAAAATACAAAAATTAGCCAGGCATGGTGGCGTGCACCTGTAGTATCAGCTACTTGGAAAGCTGAGGCAGGAGGATTGCTTGAACCCAGGAGGCCAATGTTGCAGTGAGCTGAGATCGTGCCACTGACCCTAGCCTGGGCAACACAGCAAGACTCTATCTCGGGGGGCGGAGCAAGATGGCCGAATAGGAACAGCTTCAGTCTCCAT
>NW_022327666.1:0-2163 GCF_002776525.5 Piliocolobus tephrosceles | reverse complement strand
CATTATGGAAAACAGTATGGCGATTCCTCAAGGATCTAGATCTAGATGTACCATATGACCCAGCCATCCCACTACTGGGTATATACCCAAAGGATTATAAATTATGCTACTACAAAGACACATGCACACGTATGTTTATTGCGGCACTATTCACAATAGCAAAGACTTGGAATCAACCCAAATGTCCATCAGTGACAGACTGGATTAAGAAAATGTGGCACATATACACCATGGAATACTATGCAGCCATAAAAAAGGATGAGTTTGCGTCCTTTGTAGGGACATGGATGCAGCTGGAAACCATCATTCTTAGCAAACTATCACAAGAAGAGAAAACCAAACACCGCATGTTCTCACTCATAGGTGGGAACTGAACAATGAGTTCACTTGGACTCGGGAAGGGGAACATCACACACTGGGGCCTATCATGGGGAGGGGGGAGGGGGGAGGGATTGCATTGGGGAGTTATACCTGATATAAATGATGAATTGATGGGTGCTGACGAGTTGATGGGTGCAGCACACCAACATGGCACATGTATACATATGTAACAAACCTGCACGTTATGCATATGTACCCTAGAACTTAAAGTATAATAAAAAATAAATAAATAAAAAATAAATAAATAAATAAAAAGAAGAATCACTTGAAACCGGGAGGCGCAGGTTGCAGTGAGCCATGATCCTACCACTGTAGTCCAGCCTGGATGACAGAGTGAGACTCCATCTCTAAATAAATAAACCAGCCTGATCAACATAGCAAGACCTCATCTTTACAAAAGATTAAAAAATTAGCTGGGCGTTGTGGTACACATCTGTAGGTCCTGCTACTCAGAAGGTTGAGACAGGTGGATCACATGAGCCCAGGAGTTTGAGGCTTCAGTGAGCCATGATTGCGCCACTGTGCTCCCGCATGGGTGACAGAGCAAGACCCTGTCAAAAACACAATTCTAATAACTGTATTTCGTATCAGTTTTTGTATTTAAGTATAAATTAACTAAAATTACAAATGCATTTCCCCAGTCGCATGAGCTACATTCATGTCCTCAATAGCCATGTGTGACTAGTGGCCACAATGTTGCACAAGACAGGCCTAGAACAGTGCTCGGCACTTAAGGGTCACTCAATAATTAATTATTATATACAAATTATGTGCAGCTTCTCCGATCAGAATATATTCATGATGACTTCAATGAGATAAATAAAGCAAAACAAAAGAAATCATGATACTGTGTTCACTTCTGTGTGTTGTTGAGACATTTATTAGGACCAAATTATAATTGTGGAGAGCTGTATGGTCTCCAAAGCATATTTGTATCCATTATCTCATTCAGTCTTCAGAACAATCTGGAGCGGTAAACAGAGCCAAGATGATTTTTCCCCATTTTACAGATAAGTCACACAGTAGTTGGCAGGGCCAGAAACAGAAGCCAGGTCTTTTAGGTCTCTTTCAAATACACCACATGGCATTGACTAACCTTAAGGGCCCTGGGAGAATCTCCATCTTACTTTAATTCTATGCGGCTCCATTAGTCATGAATTTATAGTGAGACTGTCATATATATTTTAATCTGTCAGATAACTGTATATTGTTGGATACAATAATATAGGCAATATATGAGTATTTGAAAAAGTTAAAAGCCCTATTGCAATTATAAGATATTTTAAATAATATAAAACTTATTGAATATATATTAATCGCCTATGGTACCATTTGGAATAATGAGAGGTTCCTTATTTGCCAAAGTCATCACCTTCTTTTTTACTTTTTTATCCTTCAAAGGGATATTTTAAAAACAATATTAAAAACATATTTAAAAAGTATTTTTAAATTTTATTAAAAATATTTTTTAGGCCAGGTGCGGTGGCTCACGCCTGTAATCCTAGCACTTTGGGAGGCCAAAGTGGGTGGATCATGAGGTCAGGAGATCGAGACCATCCTGGCTAACACGGTGAAACCCCGTCTCTACTAAAAATACAAACAAACAAACAAAAATATTAGCTGAGCGTGGTGGCAGGCGCCTGTAGTCCCAGCTACTTGGGAGGCTGAGGCAGGAGAATGGCATGAACCTGGGAGGCAGAGCTTGCAGTGAGCTGAGATCATGCCATTGCACTCCATCCTGGGCAACAGAGCAAGACTCTGTCTCAAAAAAAAAAAAAAAAA
>NW_022327658.1:0-4300 GCF_002776525.5 Piliocolobus tephrosceles | reverse complement strand
TATGGATAGTTAAACTATTTATTTACTATATACGCATCTATGTAGCTGTACAGGTATTTGTGCATGGATAGGTATATATGATCAATCTGTATATTTAAACCATTAGAAGATGATTTTGATGGCTGATAATATTTCAGTGAGTATTTCTCCTCTCTCTCTCCACACACACACGCACACACAGCTTTATGTACAGATGCATTTATACAGCTGTAGAGGTATTTGTGCATCTATAGATATAGATGAGATATATATGTGTGTGTATTTAAACCATTACAAGATGATTCTGATGGCGATAATATTTCAGTGACTATTTCTCTTCTCTCTCCACACACACACACAGACACACGCTCACTTTGTAAGTATATAAGCATTTATATAGGGGTAGAAGTATTTGTGCATGGATAGATATATATGATAAATGTGTATATTTAAACCTTTAGAAGATGATTTTGATGGTGATAATGTTTCAGTGACTATTTCTCCACACACACACACACACAGACACAGCTTTATGTACAGATGCATTTATATACCTGTAGAGGTATTTGTGCATGTACAGATATAGATAAGATTCATCTATGTGTATATTTAAACCATTAGAAGATGATTTTGATGGCTGATAACATTTCAGTGACTGTTTCTCCTCTCTCCACACACACACAGACACACACACACCTTGTATGTGTAGACGCATTCATACAGCTGTAGAGGTATTTGTGCATGGATAGATACACACGAGAGATATCTGTGTATTTAAACCATGGGAAGATGATTTTAATGCCTGAGACTATTTCAGTGAATATCTCGTAAAAATAACGACCGCCCACGGCCCTGACGAAAAGCAACGTTTCCCGCAACGCAGACGGTCTGGTCCGTCCATATCAGAATTTCCACCGTCGTGACTCACGTGTCGAAGTCCAACCATCACCGGGGCGGGCTCCCTCCCTCCCCACAGGGCTCACCGGGAGGCCGTGCGACGCCTCCGGCCCCGAGGCTGGGCTCCGTGCTGGGCGGAGGAAGCAGCGGATCGGAATCTGGAACCAGGACGGCCACTGCAGTGACACGAAAGGCACACAGGGGACAGGACGGCCACGGCAGACAGAGGCAGCACGGACACGCCAGAGACGGGACGGCCACTGTGGGGAGAGGACGGTGACCCGAGACACGGGACGGACACCTGGGAGGCAGGACGGACGCCCCAGAAACAGGACAGACACCTGCAGAGGCAGGATGGATGCCTCAGAGACAGGACGGACGCCCCAGAGACGGGACGGACGCTCCAGAGACAGGACGGACACTCCGGCCCCGCGTCCTTCATTGCGTCGTGTCCCGTCGGCCACACGATGGCGATGTCACCTACGGAAACGGTGGACGTGTGTCGGGGCCTTCGCCGCGTTTTCAACCCTGAACAGCCTTCACCCTGCTGGGTCCCCCGCTGCCAACGCCGGGGCCTCCTTCCCGCCTCCCGGGCTGGCCTTCGGGTCTCTCAGTTCACCCCAAACCGGAATCAAGCCCTTCCCTCCCCCAGCTGCCACCTGCCCCGTGCCCTGCAGACCTGTGACCAGCTCATTCCGAATGGCTGGGGGGAAAACCTGGGCGGACTCCGTTTGTGACGTTCTCGTTGCAAAACAAAAGGGATCCTGTAGCCCAGGAGATGAGAACCAGCCACACGTTTCCCAGATTCCGAGGATGGAAAAGCCGCTTCTCCGACCTGGGTCTGAATCTGGGCAGGAAACGCAGACTCTTCCACTCCAGCCGTCCCTGGCGGATTCCTTGAAAAACTGGATTTATTGATTTTAGTTTTTGGTTTGTTTCTTTCAGACAGAGTCTCCCTCTGTCATCCAGGCTGGAGCACACGGGGCGCGATCTCGGCTCAGTGCAGCCTCCATCTCCTGGCCTCAAAGGATCCTCCTGCCTCAGCCTCCCGAGGAGCTGGGACCACAGGCACCTGCCACTGCACCGAACTAATTTTTTTGTATTTTTTGTAGAGACGGGATTTCACCGTGTTGCCTGGGCTGGTCTTGAACTCCTAATCTCAGGTGATCCACCCGTGTCACGCTCCCAAGTACCTGGGACCACAGGCACCTGCCACCACACCAGGCTTATTTAATTTTTTTTTTTTTTTGGAGTTTTTGTAGAGACGGGGGTTCACCACGTTGACTGGGCTGGTCTTGAACTCCAAACCTCAGGTGATCCACCTGCCTCAGCCTCCCAAGTTGCAGGGACCACAGGCACCTGCCACCACACCGAACTAATTTTTTTGTATATTTTTTGTAGAGATGGGGTTTCACTATTTTGCCTGGGCTGGTCTTGAACTCCTAACTTCAGGTGATCCACCCACCTCAGCCTCCCAAGCACGTGCCACCACACCCAGCTCATTTTTTTTTTTTTTTGTATTTTTTGTAGAAATGGTGGTTCACCACGTTGCCTGGGCTGGTCTTGAACTCCTAACCTCAAGTGATCCTCCTGCCTCAGCCTCCCGAGTAGCTGGGACGACAGGCACCTGCCACCGCACCAAACTAATTTTTTTGTATATTTTTTGTAGAGACGGGGTTTCACCATGTTGCCTGGGCTGATCTTGAACTCCTAACCTCAGGTGATCCACCTGCCTTAGCCTCCCAAGTAGCTGGGACCACAGGCACCTGCCACCGCACCAGGCTTATTTAATTTTTTTGTATTTTTTTTGTAGAGACGGGGTTTCACCACGTTGACTGGGCTGGTCTTGAACTCCTGATCTCAGGTGATCCACCCGCCTCAGCCTCCCGAGTAGCTGGGACCACAGGCACCTGCCACCACACCCAGCTCATTTTTTTTTTTTTTTGTATTTTTTGTAGAAATGGGGTTTCACCGTGTTGCCTGGGCTGGTCTTGAACTCCTAACCTCAGGTGATCCACCCGCCTCAGCCTCTCGAGTAGCTGGGACCACAGGCACCTGCCACCACACCAGGCTTATTTAGATTTTTTTTTTTTTTTGTATTTTTTGTAGAGACGGGTTTCACCACATTGACTGGGCTGGTCTTGAACTCCTGATCTCAGGTGATCCACCCGCCTCAGCCTCCCAAGCACGTGCCACCACACCCAGCTCATTTTTTTGCTGCTTTTTGTAGAGACAGGGTTTCACCACGTTGCCTGGGCTGGTCTTGAACTCCTAATGTCAACTGATCCTCCTGCCTGGACAACGTAGCCAGACCCCGTCCGTACAGCAAATACAAAAAAATAATAGCTGGATACACTAGCTCACCCCTGCAATCCCAGCACTTTGAGAGCATTGCTTGAGGCCAGGAGTTCAGGACCAGCTTGGGCAACACAGCCAGACCCCTGTCTGCACAAGATATAGAGAAACAGAAACCAGCCGGGCGCGGGGGTGGGTGCCTGTGGTCCTGGCTTCTAGCTCGGGTGCACTCACGATCCCGCGTTAGTATTTGGCAGCGTGGGGCCCGCCTGGCGTGGGATCCTGGTGCAGCCGCCTGTTTGATAGGAGGTGATGCGGAGGGCACCGTGCAGGCGTTCATGAGGCCCGGACGTCAGGAATGATTCCTGGTCCCTGGAGCCGGCTCCCTGCACAGGTGCCCGGCCAGTCCCTTCCGAAGCCGACGCTGACAACGGATGGTGCCCGGGATCCTGCTGTGGCCCACGAGGGCGGCCGGACTCCTGTCTGCAGCAGGCCGGGCAGGTGTTTTGCAGCCTTTACAGGTGCTGAATTTGGCTGAGGGCCACGGAGCGTCCTGAGTCCACGCTGGGCCACGGGTTCCTCATGACCGGACCCAGCCAGGCTTTGTTTCCATGAGGTCATGGAGGAATAAGGTTTTTTTTCTTTGTTTGTTTTTGTTTTTTTATTTTTTGAGACCGAGTCTCGCTCTGTTGCCCAGGCTGGAGTGCGGTGGCCGGATCTCAGCTCACGGCAACCTCCGCCTCCCGGGTTCACGCCATTCTCCCGCCTCAGCCTCCTGAGGAGCTGGGATGACAGGTGCCCACGGCCGTGCCCGGCTAATTTTTTGTATTTTAGGAGAGACGGGGTTTCACCGGGTGGCCAGGCTGGTCTCGAACTCATGAGCTCACGTGATCCGCCCGCCTCGGCCTCCCAAAGGGCCAGGACGAGAGGCGTGAGCTGCCGCGGCCGGCGTGGAGTAAGTTTTTATTCTGCTCAAAGTCCCCTAAAAACTGGAGGCATCAGGGGAAAAGGAAGATGAACTGGCACAGAGACAAAGAGAGAGACAGAGACAGAGACAGAGGGAGAGAGAGAGAGAGACAGGCAGAGACAGAGACAGAGAGACAAAGAGATGGAGAGACAGAGACGCAGA
>NW_022327657.1:0-4304 GCF_002776525.5 Piliocolobus tephrosceles | reverse complement strand
TATGGATAGTTAAACTATTTATTTACTATATACGCATCTATGTAGCTGTACAGGTATTTGTGCATGGATAGGTATATATGATCAATCTGTATATTTAAACCATTAGAAGATGATTTTGATGGCTGATAATATTTCAGTGAGTATTTCTCCTCTCTCTCTCCACACACACACGCACACACAGCTTTATGTACAGATGCATTTATACAGCTGTAGAGGTATTTGTGCATCTATAGATATAGATGAGATATATATGTGTGTGTATTTAAACCATTACAAGATGATTCTGATGGCGATAATATTTCAGTGACTATTTCTCTTCTCTCTCCACACACACACACAGACACACGCTCACTTTGTAAGTATATAAGCATTTATATAGGGGTAGAAGTATTTGTGCATGGATAGATATATATGATAAATGTGTATATTTAAACCTTTAGAAGATGATTTTGATGGTGATAATGTTTCAGTGACTATTTCTCCACACACACACACACACAGACACAGCTTTATGTACAGATGCATTTATATACCTGTAGAGGTATTTGTGCATGTCCAGATATAGATAAGATTCATCTATGTGTATATTTAAACCATTAGAAGATGATTTTGATGGCTGATAACATTTCAGTGACTGTTTCTCCTCTCTCCACACACACACAGACACACACACACCTTGTATGTGTAGACGCATTCATACAGCTGTAGAGGTATTTGTGCATGGATAGATACACACGAGAGATATCTGTGTATTTAAACCATGGGAAGATGATTTTAATGCCTGAGACTATTTCAGTGAATATCTCGTAAAAATAACGACCGCCCACGGCCCTGACGAAAAGCAACGTTTCCCGCAACGCAGACGGTCTGGTCCGTCCATATCAGAATTTCCACCGTCGTGACTCACGTGTCGAAGTCCAACCATCACCGGGGCGGGCTCCCTCCCTCCCCACAGGGCTCACCGGGAGGCCGTGCGACGCCTCCGGCCCCGAGGCTGGGCTCCGTGCTGGGCGGAGGAAGCAGCGGATCGGAATCTGGAACCAGGACGGCCACTGCAGTGACACGAAAGGCACACAGGGGACAGGACGGCCACGGCAGACAGAGGCAGCACGGACACGCCAGAGACGGGACGGCCACTGTGGGGAGAGGACGGTGACCCGAGACACGGGACGGACACCTGGGAGGCAGGACGGACGCCCCAGAAACAGGACAGACACCTGCAGAGGCAGGATGGATGCCTCAGAGACAGGACGGACCCCCCAGAGACGGGACGGACGCCCCAGAGACGGGACGGACACTCCGGCCCCGCGTCCTTCATTGCGTCGTGTCCCGTCGGCCACACGATGGCGATGTCACCTACGGAAACGGTGGACGTGTGTCGGGGCCTTCGCCGCGTTTTCAACCCTGAACAGCCTTCACCCTGCTGGGTCCCCCGCTGCCAACGCCGGGGCCTCCTTCCCGCCTCCCGGGCTGGCCTTCGGGTCTCTCAGTTCACCCCAAACCGGAATCAAGCCCTTCCCTCCCCCAGCTGCCACCTGCCCCGTGCCCTGCAGACCTGTGACCAGCTCATTCCGAATGGCTGGGGGGAAAACCTGGGCGGACTCCGTTTGTGACGTTCTCGTTGCAAAACAAAAGGGATCCTGTAGCCCAGGAGATGAGAACCAGCCACACGTTTCCCAGATTCCGAGGATGGAAAAGCCGCTTCTCCGACCTGGGTCTGAATCTGGGCAGGAAACGCAGACTCTTCCACTCCAGCCGTCCCTGGCGGATTCCTTGAAAAACTGGATTTATTGATTTTAGTTTTTGGTTTGTTTCTTTCAGACAGAGTCTCCCTCTGTCATTCAGGCTGGAGCACACGGGGCGCGATCTCGGCTCAGTGCAGCCTCCATCTCCTGGCCTCAAAGGATCCTCCTGCCTCAGCCTCCCGAGGAGCTGGGACCACAGGCACCTGCCACTGCACCGAACTATTTTTTTTGTATTTTTTGTAGAGACGGGATTTCACCGTGTTGCCTGGGCTGGTCTTGAACTCCTAATCTCAGGTGATCCACCCGTGTCACGCTCCCAAGTACCTGGGACCACAGGCACCTGCCACCACACCAGGCTTATTTAATTTTTTTTTTTTTTTTGGAGTTTTTGTAGAGACGGGGGTTCACCACGTTGACTGGGCTGCTCTTGAACTCCAAACCTCAGGTGATCCACCTGCCTCAGCCTCCCAAGTTGCAGGGACCACAGGCACCTGCCACCACACCGAACTAATTTTTTTGTATATTTTTTGTAGAGATGGGGTTTCACTATTTTGCCTGGGCTGGTCTTGAACTCCTAACTTCAGGTGATCCACCCACCTCAGCCTCCCAAGCACGTGCCACCACACCCAGCTCATTTTTTTTTTTTTTTGTATTTTTTGTAGAAATGGTGGTTCACCACGTTGCCTGGGCTGGTCTTGAACTCCTAACCTCAAGTGATCCTCCTGCCTCAGCCTCCCGAGTAGCTGGGACGACAGGCACCTGCCACCGCACCAAACTAATTTTTTTGTATATTTTTTGTAGAGACGGGGTTTCACCATGTTGCCTGGGCTGATCTTGAACTCCTAACCTCAGGTGATCCACCTGCCTTAGCCTCCCAAGTAGCTGGGACCACAGGCACCTGCCACCGCACCAGGCTTATTTAATTTTTTTGTATTTTTTTTGTAGAGACGGGGTTTCACCACGTTGACTGGGCTGGTCTTGAACTCCTGATCTCAGGTGATCCACCCGCCTCAGCCTCCCGAGTAGCTGGGACCACAGGCACCTGCCACCACACCCAGCTCATTTTTTTTTTTTTTTGTATTTTTTGTAGAAATGGGGTTTCACCGTGTTGCCTGGGCTGGTCTTGAACTCCTAACCTCAGGTGATCCACCCGCCTCAGCCTCTCGAGTAGCTGGGACCACAGGCACCTGCCACCACACCAGGCTTATTTAGATTTTTTTTTTTTTTTGTATTTTTTGTAGAGACGGGTTTCACCACATTGACTGGGCTGGTCTTGAACTCCTGATCTCAGGTGATCCACCCGCCTCAGCCTCCCAAGCACGTGCCACCACACCCAGCTCATTTTTTTGCTGCTTTTTGTAGAGACAGGGTTTCACCACGTTGCCTGGGCTGGTCTTGAACTCCTAATGTCAACTGATCCTCCTGCCTGGACAACGTAGCCAGACCCCGTCCGTACAGCAAATACAAAAAAATAATAGCTGGATACACTAGCTCACCCCTGCAATCCCAGCACTTTGAGAGCATTGCTTGAGGCCAGGAGTTCAGGACCAGCTTGGGCAACACAGCCAGACCCCTGTCTGCACAAGATATACAGAAACAGAAACCAGCCGGGCGCGGGGGTGGGTGCCTGTGGTCCTGGCTTCTAGCTCGGGTGCACTCACGATCCTGCGTTAGTATTTGGCAGCGTGGGGCCCGCCTGGCGTGGGATCCTGGTGCAGCCGCCTGTTTGATAGGAGGTGATGCGGAGGGCACCGTGCAGGCGTTCATGAGGCCCGGACGTCAGGAATGATTCCTGGTCCCTGGAGCCGGCTCCCTGCACAGGTGCCCGGCCAGTCCCTTCCGAAGCCGACGCTGACAATGGATGGTGCCCGGGATCCTGCTGTGGCCCACGAGGGCGGCCGGACTCCTGTCTGCAGCAGGCCGGGCAGGTGTTTTGCAGCCTTTACATGTGCTGAATTTGGCTGAGGGCCACGGAGCGTCCTGAGTCCACGCTGGGCCACGGGTTCCTCATGACCGGACCCAGCCAGGCTTTGTTTCCATGAGGTCATGGAGGAATAAGGTTTTTTTTTCTTTGTTTGTTTTCGTTTTTTTATTTTTTGAGACCGAGTCTCGCTCTGTTGCCCAGGCTGGAGTGCGGTGGCCGGATCTCAGCTCACGGCAACCTCCGCCTCCCGGGTTCACGCCGTTCTCCCGCCTCAGCCTCCTGAGGAGCTGGGATGACAGGTGCCCACGGCCGTGCCCGGCTAATTTTTTGTATTTTAGGAGAGACGGGGTTTCACCGGGTGGCCAGGCTGGTCTCGAACTCATGAGCTCACGTGATCCGCCCGCCTCGGCCTCCCAAAGGGCCAGGACGAGAGGCGTGAGCCGCCGCGGCCGGTGTGGAGTAAGTTTTTATTCTGCTCAAAGTCCCCTAAAAACTGGAGGCATCAGGGGAAAAGGAAGATGAACTGGCACAGAGACAAAGAGAGAGACAGAGACAGAGACAGAGGGAGAGAGAGAGAGAGAGACAGGCAGAGACAGAGACAGAGAGACAAAGAGATGGAGAGACAGAGACGCAGA
>NW_022327656.1:0-4300 GCF_002776525.5 Piliocolobus tephrosceles | reverse complement strand
TCTGCGTCTCTGTCTCTCCATCTCTTTGTCTCTCTGTCTCTGTCTCTGCCTGTCTCTCTCTCTCTCTCCCTCTGTCTCTGTCTCTGTCTCTCTCTTTGTCTCTGTGCCAGTTCATCTTCCTTTTCCCCTGATGCCTCCAGTTTTTAGGGGACTTTGAGCAGAATAAAAACTTACTCCACGCCGGCCGCGGCAGCTCACGCCTCTCGTCCTGGCCCTTTGGGAGGCCGAGGCGGGCGGATCACGTGAGCTCATGAGTTCGAGACCAGCCTGGCCACCCGGTGAAACCCCGTCTCTCCTAAAATACAAAAAATTAGCCGGGCACGGCCGTGGGCACCTGTCATCCCAGCTCCTCAGGAGGCTGAGGCGGGAGAATGGCGTGAACCCGGGAGGCGGAGGTTGCCGTGAGCTGAGATCCGGCCACCGCACTCCAGCCTGGGCAACAGAGCGAGACTCGGTCTCAAAAAATAAAAAAACAAAAACAAACAAAGAAAAAAAACCTTATTCCTCCATGACCTCATGGAAACAAAGCCTGGCTGGGTCCGGTCATGAGGAACCCGTGGCCCAGCGTGGACTCAGGACGCTCCGTGGCCCTCAGCCAAATTCAGCACCTGTAAAGGCTGCAAAACACCTGCCCGGCCTGCTGCAGACAGGAGTCCGGCCGCCCTCGTGGGCCACAGCAGGATCCCGGGCACCATCCGTTGTCAGCGTCGGCTTCGGAAGGGACTGGCCGGGCACCTGTGCAGGGAGCCGGCTCCAGGGACCAGGAATCATTCCTGACGTCCGGGCCTCATGAACGCCTGCACGGTGCCCTCCGCATCACCTCCTATCAAACAGGCGGCTGCACCAGGATCCCACGCCAGGCGGGCCCCACGCTGCCAAATACTAACGCGGGATCGTGAGTGCACCCGAGCTAGAAGCCAGGACCACAGGCACCCACCCCCGCGCCCGGCTGGTTTCTGTTTCTCTATATCTTGTGCAGACAGGGGTCTGGCTGTGTTGCCCAAGCTGGTCCTGAACTCCTGGCCTCAAGCAATGCTCTCAAAGTGCTGGGATTGCAGGGGTGAGCTAGTGTATCCAGCTATTATTTTTTTGTATTTGCTGTACGGACGGGGTCTGGCTACGTTGTCCAGGCAGGAGGATCAGTTGACATTAGGAGTTCAAGACCAGCCCAGGCAACGTGGTGAAACCCTGTCTCTACAAAAAGCAGCAAAAAAATGAGCTGGGTGTGGTGGCACGTGCTTGGGAGGCTGAGGCGGGTGGATCACCTGAGATCAGGAGTTCAAGACCAGCCCAGTCAATGTGGTGAAACCCGTCTCTACAAAAAATACAAAAAAAAAAAAAAATCTAAATAAGCCTGGTGTGGTGGCAGGTGCCTGTGGTCCCAGCTACTCGAGAGGCTGAGGCGGGTGGATCACCTGAGGTTAGGAGTTCAAGACCAGCCCAGGCAACACGGTGAAACCCCATTTCTACAAAAAATACAAAAAAAAAAAAAAATGAGCTGGGTGTGGTGGCAGGTGCCTGTGGTCCCAGCTACTCGGGAGGCTGAGGCGGGTGGATCACCTGAGATCAGGAGTTCAAGACCAGCCCAGTCAACGTGGTGAAACCCCGTCTCTACAAAAAAAATACAAAAAAATTAAATAAGCCTGGTGCGGTGGCAGGTGCCTGTGGTCCCAGCTACTTGGGAGGCTAAGGCAGGTGGATCACCTGAGGTTAGGAGTTCAAGATCAGCCCAGGCAACATGGTGAAACCCCGTCTCTACAAAAAATATACAAAAAAATTAGTTTGGTGCGGTGGCAGGTGCCTGTCGTCCCAGCTACTCGGGAGGCTGAGGCAGGAGGATCACTTGAGGTTAGGAGTTCAAGACCAGCCCAGGCAACGTGGTGAACCACCATTTCTACAAAAAATACAAAAAAAAAAAAAAATGAGCTGGGTGTGGTGGCACGTGCTTGGGAGGCTGAGGTGGGTGGATCACCTGAAGTTAGGAGTTCAAGACCAGCCCAGGCAAAATAGTGAAACCCCATCTCTACAAAAAATATACAAAAAAATTAGTTCGGTGTGGTGGCAGGTGCCTGTGGTCCCTGCAACTTGGGAGGCTGAGGCAGGTGGATCACCTGAGGTTTGGAGTTCAAGACCAGCCCAGTCAACGTGGTGAACCCCCGTCTCTACAAAAACTCCAAAAAAAAAAAAAAATTAAATAAGCCTGGTGTGGTGGCAGGTGCCTGTGGTCCCAGGTACTTGGGAGCGTGACACGGGTGGATCACCTGAGATTAGGAGTTCAAGACCAGCCCAGGCAACACGGTGAAATCCCGTCTCTACAAAAAATACAAAAAAATTAGTTCGGTGCAGTGGCAGGTGCCTGTGGTCCCAGCTCCTCGGGAGGCTGAGGCAGGAGGATCCTTTGAGGCCAGGAGATGGAGGCTGCACTGAGCCGAGATCGCGCCCCGTGTGCTCCAGCCTGGATGACAGAGGGAGACTCTGTCTGAAAGAAACAAACCAAAAACTAAAATCAATAAATCCAGTTTTTCAAGGAATCCGCCAGGGACGGCTGGAGTGGAAGAGTCTGCGTTTCCTGCCCAGATTCAGACCCAGGTCGGAGAAGCGGCTTTTCCATCCTCGGAATCTGGGAAACGTGTGGCTGGTTCTCATCTCCTGGGCTACAGGATCCCTTTTGTTTTGCAACGAGAACGTCACAAACGGAGTCCGCCCAGGTTTTCCCCCCAGCCATTCGGAATGAGCTGGTCACAGGTCTGCAGGGCACGGGGCAGGTGGCAGCTGGGGGAGGGAAGGGCTTGATTCCGGTTTGGGGTGAACTGAGAGACCCGAAGGCCAGCCCGGGAGGCGGGAAGGAGGCCCCGGCGTTGGCAGCGGGGGACCCAGCAGGGTGAAGGCTGTTCAGGGTTGAAAACGCGGCGAAGGCCCCGACACACGTCCACCGTTTCCGTAGGTGACATCGCCATCGTGTGGCCGACGGGACACGACGCAATGAAGGACGCGGGGCCGGAGTGTCCGTCCTGTCTCTGGAGCGTCCGTCCCGTCTCTGGGGCGTCCGTCCTGTCTCTGAGGCATCCATCCTGCCTCTGCAGGTGTCTGTCCTGTTTCTGGGGCGTCCGTCCTGCCTCCCAGGTGTCCGTCCCGTGTCTCGGGTCACCGTCCTCTCCCCACAGTGGCCGTCCCGTCTCTGGCGTGTCCGTGCTGCCTCTGTCTGCCGTGGCCGTCCTGTCCCCTGTGTGCCTTTCGTGTCACTGCAGTGGCCGTCCTGGTTCCAGATTCCGATCCGCTGCTTCCTCCGCCCAGCACGGAGCCCAGCCTCGGGGCCGGAGGCGTCGCACGGCCTCCCGGTGAGCCCTGTGGGGAGGGAGGGAGCCCGCCCCGGTGATGGTTGGACTTCGACACGTGAGTCACGACGGTGGAAATTCTGATATGGACGGACCAGACCGTCTGCGTTGCGGGAAACGTTGCTTTTCGTCAGGGCCGTGGGCGGTCGTTATTTTTACGAGATATTCACTGAAATAGTCTCAGGCATTAAAATCATCTTCCCATGGTTTAAATACACAGATATCTCTCGTGTGTATCTATCCATGCACAAATACCTCTACAGCTGTATGAATGCGTCTACACATACAAGGTGTGTGTGTGTCTGTGTGTGTGTGGAGAGAGGAGAAACAGTCACTGAAATGTTATCAGCCATCAAAATCATCTTCTAATGGTTTAAATATACACATAGATGAATCTTATCTATATCTGTACATGCACAAATACCTCTACAGGTATATAAATGCATCTGTACATAAAGCTGTGTCTGTGTGTGTGTGTGTGTGGAGAAATAGTCACTGAAACATTATCACCATCAAAATCATCTTCTAAAGGTTTAAATATACACATTTATCATATATATCTATCCATGCACAAATACTTCTACCCCTATATAAATGCTTATATACTTACAAAGTGAGCGTGTGTCTGTGTGTGTGTGTGGAGAGAGAAGAGAAATAGTCACTGAAATATTATCGCCATCAGAATCATCTTGTAATGGTTTAAATACACACACATATATATCTCATCTATATCTATAGATGCACAAATACCTCTACAGCTGTATAAATGCATCTGTACATAAAGCTGTGTGTGCGTGTGTGTGTGGAGAGAGAGAGGAGAAATACTCACTGAAATATTATCAGCCATCAAAATCATCTTCTAATGGTTTAAATATACAGATTGATCATATATACCTATCCATGCACAAATACCTGTACAGCTACATAGATGCGTATATAGTAAATAAATAGTTTAACTATCCATA
>NW_022327655.1:0-2865 GCF_002776525.5 Piliocolobus tephrosceles | reverse complement strand
CACTGTTGGTGGGATTGTAAACTAGTTCAACCATTATGGAAAACAGTATGGCAATTCCTCAAGGATCTAGAACTAGATGTACCATATGACCCAGCCATCCCACTACTGGGTATATACCCAAAGGATTATAAATTATTCTACTACAAAGACACATGCACACGTATGTTTATTGTGGCACTATGCACAATAGCAAAGACTTGGAATCAACCCAAATGTCCATCAGTGACAGACTGGATTAAGAAAATGTGGCACATATACACCATGGAATACTATGCAGCCATAAAAAAGGATGAGTTTGCATCCTTTGTAGGGACATGGATGCAGCTGGAAACCATCATTCTTAGCAAACTATCACAAGAAGAGAAAACCAAACACCGCATGTTCTCACTCATAGGTGGGAACTGAACAATGAGTTCACCTGGACTCGGGAAGGGGATCCTAACACACTGGGGCCTATCATGGGGAGGGAGGAGGGGGGAGGGATTGCACTGGGGAGTTATACCTGATATAAATGATGAATTGATGGGTGCTGATGAGTTGATGGGTGCAGCACACCAACATGGCACAAGTATACATATGTAACAAACCTGCACGTTATGCACATGTATCCTAGAACTTAAAGTATAATAAAAAAAACATTGACAGACTGCTAGCAAGCCTAATGAAGAAGAAAAAAAGAAGAATCAAATAGACGCAATAAGAAATGATAAAGCGGATATCACCACCGACCCCACAGAAATGCAAACTACCATCACAGAATACTATAAACACCTCTACACAAATAAACTAGAAAATCTAGAAGAAATGGATAATTTCCTGGACACTTACTATCTCCCAAGACTAAACCAGGAAGAAGTTGAATCCCTAAATAGACCAATAGCAGGCTCTGAAATTGAGTCAATAATTAATAGCCTACCAACCAAACAAAGTACAGGACCAGATGAATTCACAGGTGAATTCTACAAGAGGTACAAGAGAAGCTGGTACCATTCCTTCTGAAACTATTCCAATCTATAAAAAAGAGGGAATCCTCCCTAACTCATTTTATGAGGCCAACATCATCCTCATACCAAAGCCTGGCAGAGACACAACAAAAAAAGGGAATTTTAGACCAATATCCCTGATAAACAGCGATGCAAAAATCCTCAATAAAATACTGGCAAACCACATTCAGCACCACATCAAAAAGCTTATCCACCATGATCAAGTGGGCTTCATTCCTGGGATGCAAGGCAGGTTCAACATTCGCAAATCAATAAACGTTATCCACCATATAAAGATAACCAAAGATGAGAATTACATGATCATCTGAATAGATGCACAAAAGTCTTTTGACAAAATTCAACAGCCCTTCATGCTAAAAACGCTCAATAAATTTGGTATTGATGGAATGTACATGAAAATAATAAGAGCTATTTATGGCAAACCCACAGCCAGTATCATACTGAATGGGCAAAAACTGGAAAAATTCCCTTTGAAAACTGGCAGAAGACAGGGATGACCTCTCTCACCGCTCCTATTCAACATAGTGTTGGAAGTTCTGCCTAGGGCAATCAGGCAAGAGAAAGAAATCAAGGATATTCAGTTAGGAAAAGAAGAAGCCAAATTGTCCCTGTTTGCAGATGATATGATTGTACATTTAGAAAATCCCATTGTCTCAGCTCAAAATCTCCTTAACCTGATAAGCAACTTCAGCAAAGTCTCAGGACACAAAATTAATGTGCAAAAATGACAAGCATTCTTATACACCAGTAACTGACAAACAGAGAGCCAAATCAGGAATGAACTTCCATTCACAATTGCTTCCAAGAGAATAAAATACCTAGGAATCCAACTTACAAGGGATGTAAAGGACCTCTCCAAGGAGAACTACAAACCACTGCTCAGTGAAACAAAAGAGGACAAAAACAAACGGAAAGCATACCATGCTCATGGATAGAAAGAATCAATATCGTGAAAATGGCCATACTGCCCATGGTTATTTATAGATGTAATGCGATTCCCATCAAGCTACCAATGAGTTTCTTCACAGAAATGGAAAAAAAACTACTTAAAGTTCATATGGAACCAAAACAGAGCCCCCATTGCAAAGATAATCCTAAATCAAAAGAACAAAGCCGGAGGCATCACGGTACTTGACCTCAAACTATACTAAAGGATACAGTAACCAAAACAGCATGGTATAGGTACTAAAGCAGAGATAGAGACCAGTGGAACAGAACAGAGTCCTCTGACATAATAACACACATCTACAGCCATCTGATCTTTGGCAAACCTGAGAGAAACAAGAAATGGGGAAAGGATTCCCTGCTTAATATATGGTGCTGGGAAAATTGGCTAGCCATAAGTAGAAAGCTGAAAGTGGATCCTTTCCTTACTCCTTAAACGAAAATTAATTCCAGATGAATTAGGGACTTAAATGTTAGACCTAATACCATAAAAACCCTAGAAGAAAATCTAGGTAGTACCATTCAGGACATAGGCATGGGCAAGGACTTCATGTCTAAAAAGCAACGGCAAAAGCAACGGCAGCAAAAGCCAAAATTGACAAATGGGATCTAATTAAACTAAAGAGCTTCTGCACAGCAAAAGAAACTACCATCAGAGTGAACAGGCAACCTGCAGAATGGGAGATAATTTTTGGAATCTACTCATCTGACAAAGGGCTGATATCCAGAACCTACAAAGAACTCAAACAAATTTACAAGAAAGAATCAAACAACCCCAACAAAAAGTGGGGAAAGTATATGAACAGACATTTCTCAAAAGAAGACATTCATACAGCCAACAGACACATGAAAAAATGCTCATCATCACTTGCCATCAGAGAAATGCAAATCAAAACCACAATGAGATACCATCTCA
>NW_022327654.1:0-4304 GCF_002776525.5 Piliocolobus tephrosceles | reverse complement strand
TCTGCGTCTCTGTCTCTCCATCTCTTTGTCTCTCTGTCTCTGTCTCTGCCTGTCTCTCTCTCTCTCTCTCCCTCTGTCTCTGTCTCTGTCTCTCTCTTTGTCTCTGTGCCAGTTCATCTTCCTTTTCCCCTGATGCCTCCAGTTTTTAGGGGACTTTGAGCAGAATAAAAACTTACTCCACACCGGCCGCGGCGGCTCACGCCTCTCGTCCTGGCCCTTTGGGAGGCCGAGGCGGGCGGATCACGTGAGCTCATGAGTTCGAGACCAGCCTGGCCACCCGGTGAAACCCCGTCTCTCCTAAAATACAAAAAATTAGCCGGGCACGGCCGTGGGCACCTGTCATCCCAGCTCCTCAGGAGGCTGAGGCGGGAGAACGGCGTGAACCCGGGAGGCGGAGGTTGCCGTGAGCTGAGATCCGGCCACCGCACTCCAGCCTGGGCAACAGAGCGAGACTCGGTCTCAAAAAATAAAAAAACGAAAACAAACAAAGAAAAAAAAACCTTATTCCTCCATGACCTCATGGAAACAAAGCCTGGCTGGGTCCGGTCATGAGGAACCCGTGGCCCAGCGTGGACTCAGGACGCTCCGTGGCCCTCAGCCAAATTCAGCACATGTAAAGGCTGCAAAACACCTGCCCGGCCTGCTGCAGACAGGAGTCCGGCCGCCCTCGTGGGCCACAGCAGGATCCCGGGCACCATCCATTGTCAGCGTCGGCTTCGGAAGGGACTGGCCGGGCACCTGTGCAGGGAGCCGGCTCCAGGGACCAGGAATCATTCCTGACGTCCGGGCCTCATGAACGCCTGCACGGTGCCCTCCGCATCACCTCCTATCAAACAGGCGGCTGCACCAGGATCCCACGCCAGGCGGGCCCCACGCTGCCAAATACTAACGCAGGATCGTGAGTGCACCCGAGCTAGAAGCCAGGACCACAGGCACCCACCCCCGCGCCCGGCTGGTTTCTGTTTCTGTATATCTTGTGCAGACAGGGGTCTGGCTGTGTTGCCCAAGCTGGTCCTGAACTCCTGGCCTCAAGCAATGCTCTCAAAGTGCTGGGATTGCAGGGGTGAGCTAGTGTATCCAGCTATTATTTTTTTGTATTTGCTGTACGGACGGGGTCTGGCTACGTTGTCCAGGCAGGAGGATCAGTTGACATTAGGAGTTCAAGACCAGCCCAGGCAACGTGGTGAAACCCTGTCTCTACAAAAAGCAGCAAAAAAATGAGCTGGGTGTGGTGGCACGTGCTTGGGAGGCTGAGGCGGGTGGATCACCTGAGATCAGGAGTTCAAGACCAGCCCAGTCAATGTGGTGAAACCCGTCTCTACAAAAAATACAAAAAAAAAAAAAAATCTAAATAAGCCTGGTGTGGTGGCAGGTGCCTGTGGTCCCAGCTACTCGAGAGGCTGAGGCGGGTGGATCACCTGAGGTTAGGAGTTCAAGACCAGCCCAGGCAACACGGTGAAACCCCATTTCTACAAAAAATACAAAAAAAAAAAAAAATGAGCTGGGTGTGGTGGCAGGTGCCTGTGGTCCCAGCTACTCGGGAGGCTGAGGCGGGTGGATCACCTGAGATCAGGAGTTCAAGACCAGCCCAGTCAACGTGGTGAAACCCCGTCTCTACAAAAAAAATACAAAAAAATTAAATAAGCCTGGTGCGGTGGCAGGTGCCTGTGGTCCCAGCTACTTGGGAGGCTAAGGCAGGTGGATCACCTGAGGTTAGGAGTTCAAGATCAGCCCAGGCAACATGGTGAAACCCCGTCTCTACAAAAAATATACAAAAAAATTAGTTTGGTGCGGTGGCAGGTGCCTGTCGTCCCAGCTACTCGGGAGGCTGAGGCAGGAGGATCACTTGAGGTTAGGAGTTCAAGACCAGCCCAGGCAACGTGGTGAACCACCATTTCTACAAAAAATACAAAAAAAAAAAAAAATGAGCTGGGTGTGGTGGCACGTGCTTGGGAGGCTGAGGTGGGTGGATCACCTGAAGTTAGGAGTTCAAGACCAGCCCAGGCAAAATAGTGAAACCCCATCTCTACAAAAAATATACAAAAAAATTAGTTCGGTGTGGTGGCAGGTGCCTGTGGTCCCTGCAACTTGGGAGGCTGAGGCAGGTGGATCACCTGAGGTTTGGAGTTCAAGAGCAGCCCAGTCAACGTGGTGAACCCCCGTCTCTACAAAAACTCCAAAAAAAAAAAAAAAATTAAATAAGCCTGGTGTGGTGGCAGGTGCCTGTGGTCCCAGGTACTTGGGAGCGTGACACGGGTGGATCACCTGAGATTAGGAGTTCAAGACCAGCCCAGGCAACACGGTGAAATCCCGTCTCTACAAAAAATACAAAAAAAATAGTTCGGTGCAGTGGCAGGTGCCTGTGGTCCCAGCTCCTCGGGAGGCTGAGGCAGGAGGATCCTTTGAGGCCAGGAGATGGAGGCTGCACTGAGCCGAGATCGCGCCCCGTGTGCTCCAGCCTGAATGACAGAGGGAGACTCTGTCTGAAAGAAACAAACCAAAAACTAAAATCAATAAATCCAGTTTTTCAAGGAATCCGCCAGGGACGGCTGGAGTGGAAGAGTCTGCGTTTCCTGCCCAGATTCAGACCCAGGTCGGAGAAGCGGCTTTTCCATCCTCGGAATCTGGGAAACGTGTGGCTGGTTCTCATCTCCTGGGCTACAGGATCCCTTTTGTTTTGCAACGAGAACGTCACAAACGGAGTCCGCCCAGGTTTTCCCCCCAGCCATTCGGAATGAGCTGGTCACAGGTCTGCAGGGCACGGGGCAGGTGGCAGCTGGGGGAGGGAAGGGCTTGATTCCGGTTTGGGGTGAACTGAGAGACCCGAAGGCCAGCCCGGGAGGCGGGAAGGAGGCCCCGGCGTTGGCAGCGGGGGACCCAGCAGGGTGAAGGCTGTTCAGGGTTGAAAACGCGGCGAAGGCCCCGACACACGTCCACCGTTTCCGTAGGTGACATCGCCATCGTGTGGCCGACGGGACACGACGCAATGAAGGACGCGGGGCCGGAGTGTCCGTCCCGTCTCTGGGGCGTCCGTCCCGTCTCTGGGGGGTCCGTCCTGTCTCTGAGGCATCCATCCTGCCTCTGCAGGTGTCTGTCCTGTTTCTGGGGCGTCCGTCCTGCCTCCCAGGTGTCCGTCCCGTGTCTCGGGTCACCGTCCTCTCCCCACAGTGGCCGTCCCGTCTCTGGCGTGTCCGTGCTGCCTCTGTCTGCCGTGGCCGTCCTGTCCCCTGTGTGCCTTTCGTGTCACTGCAGTGGCCGTCCTGGTTCCAGATTCCGATCCGCTGCTTCCTCCGCCCAGCACGGAGCCCAGCCTCGGGGCCGGAGGCGTCGCACGGCCTCCCGGTGAGCCCTGTGGGGAGGGAGGGAGCCCGCCCCGGTGATGGTTGGACTTCGACACGTGAGTCACGACGGTGGAAATTCTGATATGGACGGACCAGACCGTCTGCGTTGCGGGAAACGTTGCTTTTCGTCAGGGCCGTGGGCGGTCGTTATTTTTACGAGATATTCACTGAAATAGTCTCAGGCATTAAAATCATCTTCCCATGGTTTAAATACACAGATATCTCTCGTGTGTATCTATCCATGCACAAATACCTCTACAGCTGTATGAATGCGTCTACACATACAAGGTGTGTGTGTGTCTGTGTGTGTGTGGAGAGAGGAGAAACAGTCACTGAAATGTTATCAGCCATCAAAATCATCTTCTAATGGTTTAAATATACACATAGATGAATCTTATCTATATCTGGACATGCACAAATACCTCTACAGGTATATAAATGCATCTGTACATAAAGCTGTGTCTGTGTGTGTGTGTGTGTGGAGAAATAGTCACTGAAACATTATCACCATCAAAATCATCTTCTAAAGGTTTAAATATACACATTTATCATATATATCTATCCATGCACAAATACTTCTACCCCTATATAAATGCTTATATACTTACAAAGTGAGCGTGTGTCTGTGTGTGTGTGTGGAGAGAGAAGAGAAATAGTCACTGAAATATTATCGCCATCAGAATCATCTTGTAATGGTTTAAATACACACACATATATATCTCATCTATATCTATAGATGCACAAATACCTCTACAGCTGTATAAATGCATCTGTACATAAAGCTGTGTGTGCGTGTGTGTGTGGAGAGAGAGAGGAGAAATACTCACTGAAATATTATCAGCCATCAAAATCATCTTCTAATGGTTTAAATATACAGATTGATCATATATACCTATCCATGCACAAATACCTGTACAGCTACATAGATGCGTATATAGTAAATAAATAGTTTAACTATCCATA
>NW_022327653.1:0-14938 GCF_002776525.5 Piliocolobus tephrosceles | reverse complement strand
GGAGAGATAGAGACAGAGAGAGACACAGACACAGAGATACAAAGAGAGAGATGGAGAGAGATAGAGAGATATAAAGACAGACAGAGAGAGATAGAGACAAAGATAGAGATACAGAGAGACAGAGACAGAGAGACAGAGAGACACACAGGCAGAGACAGAGAGACAAAGAGAAAAACAGAGACAGAGATAGAGAGAGACAGAGATAGAGGCCAATACGGAGAGACAGATACAAAGAGAGACAGACATAGAGACAGAGAGACACAGAGATCCGAAAACAGAGAGATGGAGAGGAGAGACACAGAGACAGAGAGATATAGAGAGAGACACAGGGAAGGGAGGGAGGAAGAGAGGAAAGAAAAAGAAAGAAAGGAAAGAAGAAAAACCCCGAGAATCCACATCCAGACCCGGCACACAGTCCCCTGGTTTCCCGGAGGGTCCTGCACCCCCCCTTGGCCACCCCCGGAGACGCCCCATCCGGCCACGCGCTACCTGCCTCCTTCACCACCGGCTTTCCGAACGCGGCCCCACGTTTTACACAAAAACTTTACAGCCCGTCGTGTCGAGCTTGTGTCTTTCTCTTTTATTTTTTAAAGGCGGGGAAAAAAAAACAAAAAAGAGAAACACGAAACATCCAGCCGTCTTCCCCGCCCGCCTTCGTCTGACACCGTCTTCCCTTAGAACATCACAAACGACAAGTCAGGACATGACAGGTGCCGCGTCGCTGGCACGCGCCGCCTCGGCCGTTGGATTTCTGACGTGACTCTCTATAGGCGAAGCTGACAGGTCTCAGACGCGAGGCCGGGCGGACGGCTTTCCAGAGAGGCGCATTCTCTGGGTAGAAACGTGCCAGGGCTGCGTCCTGGGAGACCCGTTTTGTAGAACGCCAGGGCACGGGGGGTCCCCCACGCTGAGTACACGCCCCCCGGCTGGCTGACGGGCGGCCCGCGTGTCACCGTCATCACGGCCTAAAAAAGCCGGTTCCCTGCAGGTGACGGAGCTGCTGCGTTCTGACACTGACCTTAATCCATAATCGAACCACGAAGCCCGGGCGTGTGCAGCGAGACGAGGGAAGAGACCCCAGGACGGGCCAATCAAGAGATGTCGCATCCGAAATGTTGGTTCCTGAGGGTGCAGACGTGGGGCCTGCAGATGAGGCGGAGACGGGAGGACGGGGATGGAGGAGGCCTCGGCTGCCCGTCATGCAGGAGGCACCTGGCAGGATGACACACCCCACAGACGTCGGTCTGGGGTCCTGGATGAGGAGCAAAGGTCTGTGGCTGGTACATTTCCTGGGGGCACCGGTGGGCTTGGAGAGCCTGGGTGGGCACACAAGTGGTCTGTTGGCTGGGACGGAGCCGTTGGCATCCCAGTGGCAGCTTCAACACAGACTCGCAGGCTCAGGGCAGCAAACGTGCCCGGTCCCAATAACCGTCCCCAAGTAAGGGAGCGGCAGGGGGTTCCTGGGGCCGGCCAGGAGGCCGGGGACCGACGGTGGGGGGCACCTGAGCCCCTGCATTCCCACAGGGCTGGAAAAGTCAACACAGGCAGCCCTGCTTCACCCCTGTGGCCACCTCGGTCAAGTTTCCTGCCTGTGATGGCTGCAATGCAGAGTCCTGGGTGTCCGGTGGGCTTGGTCTGGGTGGTGGCCATTTTTTTTTTTTTTTTTTTTTTGAGACAGAGTCTCGCTGCGTCCTCCAGGCTGGAGTGCAGTGGCGCGATCTCGGCTCACTGCAACCTCCGCCTCCCGGGTTCACGCCATTCTCCTGCCTCAGCCTCCTGAGTAGCTGGGATGACAAGCACCTGCCACTACACCTGGCTAATTTTGTATTTTTAGTAGAGATGGGGCTTCACCATGTTGGCCAGGCTGGTCTTGAACTTCTGACCTCGGAGGATCCGCCCACCTCGGCCTCCCAAAGTGCTGGATGGTTGGCGTTTTGATGAGCTTCACACAGACTCCAGAGCTGGGGGGCGGAGACCCCGGGAGGTACCCGGGCATGGAGCTGAATAGGAAGACCTAGGCCTGTAGGGTAGCAGGTTCAAGCCTGCCCCGCTGGGAAGACTGTTTCCTTCAGGAATGTGGTGGGTTCCACACGGTGGGGTTTTGGGGACACGCAGCTGCGCAGGCTGGACCCCTCAGGGTTCACGCCGGGCGCTGAGTCTTTTGGGGTGCGATGAACTCTGCACAAGGCACCACGGTGGGGGCACGAATGAATCAACAGAGCTGTTTCTTTTGAGTGTGAGCGTCCCTGGCCTGTGCACACGGAGACAGACATACACTCCTGCACACACACAGACAGGTGCACACACGTTCACACCCACACACATTCACACACACCCCACACACCCCCACATACACACACATTCATACACACCCCACATACACACCTGCACACACATTCATACACTCCTGCACACACAGGTGCACACACGTTCACACCCACACACATTCATGCACACCCCACACACACCCACATGCACACACATTCATACACACCCCACATACACACCTGCACACACATTCATACAGTCCTACACACAGGTGCACACACGTTCACACCCACACACATTCATACACACCCCACACACACCCCACACATACACACACATTCATACACACCTGTACACACACAGGCACAATCCCACACATACACACCGGGACACACACATTCATACACGCCTGCACACACACACAGGCACACACACACATGCCTGTACACACACATTCACATCCACACACAGACATACATAATTCATACACACACACCCGTACACACACAGGCACGCACACACCTGTACACACACATTTACAACCCCACAATACACCCCAGGACACACACATTCAAACGCGTCTGCACACACACAGGCGCACGCACACACACACACGCCTGTACACACACATTCACACCCACACACATGCATTCACACACACCTTCACGCACAGCTGTACACACATTCACACCCACAGACATATACACACACACACATTCATACACACCTGCACAGACACACACGTACACCAGCCCATGCACACACACCTGGACGCATGCATTCCCACCCGTACCCAGACATACACATCTGTGTGGCGAACACGGACCCCTTCCTCAGGCTCCTGACGCTGCTACAGAAGTTACACAGGACTGGCCAAGCGCGGTGGCTCATGCCTGTAATCCCAGCATTTTGTGAGGCCGAGACGGGCGGATCACGAGGTCAGGAGATCGAGACCATCCTGGCTAACACGGTGAAACCCCGTCTCTACTAAAAATACAAAAAAACTAGCCAGGCGAGGTGGCGGGCGCCTGTACTCCCAGCTACTCAGGAGGCTGAGGCAGGAGAATGGCGTGAACCCGTGAGGCGGAGCTTGCAGTGAGCTGAGCTCCGGCCACTGCACTCCAGCCCGGGCGACAGAGCGAGACTCCGTCTCAAAAACAAACAAACAGAAAAAAAGTTACTCAGGATTGTCCAGTCCAGGCTGCAGGTCCACCCTGAGGGCCCTGGAGCCCCATAGGCCACGAGTCCAACCTGTGCTGATTCCCTGAGGGTTTGTGGAGCTACCTGTGCAGGGGGGAGAGGCTCAAAGGGGCCCTGGACGCAGGGACAGACGTTTATTGACAGACACCCACGTGGCGTAGACAAACCCCACGTATGTCTCCAACAGCACGCGGTAATTCGTGAGGATGAAGGATGAACGTCCCAGGCCGTCTTCCCTTTGTGCTTCCCTCGTCTGGCGTGAAATGTTAATTTCTGGCTTTTTTCCTGTATCCAGAGCCCTTACGTGGTGAGATGCTCCTGCTTTCATAGTAGACGCGTGTGGACGTTCCATGATAGTTTGTTGTCTTTCTACGGCTTGTTGGAGGCAGGAAATCCGACTCGTCAATGTTTTATGAGGAAAACGAAAAATATGTCAGGTGAGACTTTGGCGAGTCGGAACGCACGTACTTTTGTGAATTTTGTTTCGGTGGTTTTTTGTTTTGTTTTCTTTTGTTTCAGTCTTTGGAAAAAACCCGTGGTTGGCCGGGCACGGTGGCTCACGCCTGTCATCCCAGCACTTTGGGAGGCCGAGGTGAGGGGATCATGAGGTCAGGAGATCAAGACCATCCTGGCCAACATGGTGAAACCTTGTTTCTACTAAAAATACTAAAATTAGCCAGGCGTGGTGGCGGGCGCCCGCAGTCCCAGCTACTTGGGAGGCTGAGGCAGGAGAATGGCGTAAACCCGGGAGGCGGAGGTTGCAGCGAGCCGAGATCGTGCTGCTGAGCTCCAGCCTGGACGACACAGCGAGACTCCATCTCAAAAACCAAAACCAACAGCAACAGCAATGACAAAAACCCCGTGGTTATTGCAGATACCACAGAGAGGGTTTGGAGCTTCCCCAGACCCACCGCTGTGTCCCAGTCCAGGTTCCAAAATGGCTTTGTGGATCTTTTTCTGCAGACCGAATGATTGCTTTATCCTGCCAAGTCCTATGTTGAAACCCTGAACCCCGAAGTCATGGAGTTACGGGGGGGCTGGTCTTTGGGAGGTGAGGAAGTTGTGATGGTGGAACCTCGTGAATGGGATTACGATCCTCAAAAAAGGGACTCTAGAGCTTCCTCTCTCTCTGTGTCTCTCTCTGTCTCTTTCTCTCGACCCCTCCCACCATGGAACGACACAGCAAGAAGGCTGCCGTCTGCAGGCCGGGAAAGGAGTCCTCACCAGGAACTGAGATGTTGCCACTTTGATCCTGGGTCTCCAGTCTTCATGTGTGTGAGAAATTAATGTCTGTTGTTTAAGCCTTGTGGTTTGTGGTATTTTGCTGTAGATTTTCTTTCCTTCTTTTCTTCCCTCCTTCCTTCCTTCCTTCCCTCCTTCCTTCCTTCCTTTCTTCCCTCCTTCCTTCCTTCCCTCCTTCCCTTCTTCCTTCCTTCCCTCCTTCTTTCCTTCCCTCCTTCCTTCCTTTCTTCTTTTGAGACGGAGTCTCTATCTGTCGCCCAGGCTGGAGTGCGGTGGTGTGATCTCGGCTCACTGCAACCTCTGCCTTCTGGATTCAAGTGATTCTCCTGCCTCAGCCTCCCAAGTAGCTGGGACTACAGGTGCCACCACGCCCAGCTAAATTTTTATATTTTTAGTAGAGATGGGATTTCACCATGTTGGCCAGAATGGTCTCAATCTCTTGACCTTGTGATCTGCCCATCTCAGCCTCCCAAAGTGCTGGGATTACACACATGAGCCACTGTGCTTGATGATTCTGTCTATCTATCTATCTATCTATCAATCATCTATCTATCTATCCATGTAATCCATCTATCCACCATCCATCTATCTTTTTTTTTTAGACAGAGTCTTGATCTGTCGCCCAGGCTGGAGTGCAGTGGTGCAATCTCGACTCACTGCAACCTCCACCTCCTGGGTTCAAGCAATTCTCTGCCTCAGCCTCCCTTGTAGCTGGGACTACAGGCTCCTGCCACCATGCCTGGCTAATTTTTGTATTTTTTTTTTTTTTTAAGTGGAGACGGGGTTTCACCATCTTGGTGAGGCTGGTCTTGAATTCCTGACCTCGTGATGCACCCACCTCGGCCTCCCAAAGTGCTGGGATTACAAGCGTGAGCCACCGTGCCCGGCCTCCACTGTTTGGTCTTTACGAAGGACAATTCCAACAGGAAAACGCCATCTACGGCAAACAGGTGAGCTGAAACACAGGGATAGGTTTCTATACCCAGAGAGCTCAACCTCTAGGGTGGAAAAATTTACACATTCACTAAACTGGCTCTCATTTGTAATTGGTGCAGAGCAAAGGAAGACGTGTGTGTGTGTGTTTACATCACAACATATCATTCTCTTCGCTTCATTTTGTCTCATTTTTCAGAAGCAACAACAAGGAAAAGGTACGTTGATTTACATGCAGAGAAGGAAGAGTTTGCTTTCCTTTTTGTTTTATTTTATTTTATTATTTTATTTTTGAGTTGGAATTTCATTCTTATTGCCCAGGCTGGAGTGCAGTGGTGCAATCTTGACTCACTTCAACCTCCGCCTCCCGGGTTCAAGTGATTCTCCTGTTTCCGCCTCCCCAGTAGCTGGGATGACAGGCACCTGCCACTGTGCCCAGCTAATTTATGTATTTTTAGTAGAGACGGGGTTTCACCGTGTTGGCCAGGCTGGTCTTGATCTCTTGGCCTTGTGATCCGCCCGCCTCGGCCTCCCAAAGTGCTGGGATGACAGGCCTGGGGTCCCTTTTATAAAGACACTCAGCGTCTCCTCCCAACCTCATCACCTTCTGAAGCTCTACACTTCATTACACCGTCACCTTAGCGGTTAGGGATTCGACACACATTCGTCAAACACCTGCTAAGGTATAATTAATATCATGACGGGAGAACGTGATACACCTTCCGACTCTGCAAAACAATGTCCGTAAAACTCTGTGCATCAAAAGCAACCCAACGACCAAACGCAAACGGAATAACATGCTTTTCTTTCGACTGAGGGCAGGGCAAGTGAGAAAACTCTCCAAAGACAGATGAGTTTCTCCCTTTTTTTTTTTTTGAGTGACGAGCAGAAAAGGTTTGGACGCCCTTCCCGGAACTCAGAAACATATTAATTTTTCACGGCCTCGGAAGTCAGAAATGGCTTGTCTCATTTGCTTCAACGTTTGCAGCCTCAGAGAAAGCCCCAGAACTTTCTGGCCAGAGGAGATATTTGGTCAGAGTTGCAAGGTCAGAAGAGGGCATTCGTGTGCAGGATGTGAAGACCTGGGTCCCGACCCTGGGTGGGCACACCTGTCATTAGCTGGAGCCCTCCCCTGGATTTGGGGTTGACGGACGCTCAGGACAGCCACGAGGCTCTCAAGGGCATCCAAGGGCAAAGCTTGCCTGCCAGTGGCTCTCCTTGGAGAGGGAGTCGCTGGGGGAGTCAGGGATCCCGCGTGAGGCTCACCCCACCGTTTCCCAAACACTTCTGATTTATATTATGAAAATCTCATTTTCGGAAAGAAAAACAGGACGGAGTTTTACATGGGATGGGGTGGTGTGCAATCAGCAAATAATAATAATAATAATAATAATAATAATAATAATAATAATGATAATAAAAACCCATTTCAGGAAAACGATGATGGATTTGGGCGGGGAGGAGGCGGAGCTCCTGGGACCTGATGACTGTTCGTTTGGAATCCAGGGAGGTCTGGAGCCTGGTGAAATATTCATGCTTCGGTAACGCCACCGTCTTCTGATTCTTTCTGTGCTTTGGGGACAATCCCACTGGATGCCAGACACCCCCCTCCTCCTGCCAAAGATTTATTTATTGTTCACAGCATGGCTGAAGCAGCAGGAGACAAGTTCCCAGGTTGTATTCAAAAGGGGCTTTTGTTTCTCTTGTTGTTTTCGGCCGTTTCTGTGCTGTCGGCTGGAAGGACTCTGAGTTCGTGCACTGTGGCCGGATGTCCCTTTCTGCAGACAGCAGCCTCGGGGATGGCCTGGCGGGGGGTGGGGGGCGGTAGGAAGACGGCACCCTGATCCCGCTCTTCCTGGGGCATTTATTTATTTATTATTATTTTTTGAGACGGCGTCTCGCTCTGTCACCCGGGCTGGAGTGCCCTGGCATGATCTTGGCTCACTGCCACCTCTGCCTCCCGGGTTCAAGCGATTCTCCTGCCTCAGCCTCCCGAGTAGCTGGGATGACAGGTGCCCGCCACCACGCCCGGCTCATTTTTTATATTGTTGAAGTAGAGATGGGGTTTCGCCGTGTTGGCCAGGCTGGTCTCGAACCCCTGACCTCAGGCGATCCACCTGCCTCGGCCTCCCGAAGCACTGGGATCGCAGGCGTGAGCCACCGTGCCCGGCCTCTGCGCTCTTTTTGACATTTAAAATATTTTTTATGGAGGCGACTTTCATGAAACGTGCAATCGGCCATTTTATTTTTATTACGGACGTGTTTGTTTTGAGACAGAGTCCCGCTCTGCTGCCCAGGCCAGGCTGCAGTGGTGCAATCACAGCTCACTGCAGCCTTGACGTCCCGGGCTCAGGTGCTCCTCCGGCCTCAGCCTCCTGAGTAGGTGGGGCCGTGGGCGTGCACCACCATGCCTGGCTGATGTTTGTGTTATTAACGATTTTCTTGGTAGAGACAGGGTCTTACCGTGTTGCTCAAACCCCTCTTGTACTCCTGGTCTCCAGCGATGCTCCTGCCTCGGCCTCCCAAAGTGCTGCAACCATTTTAAGCAGAACCGTTTGTTGGTATTTACTGCATTCGCCATATTGTACTAGCCTCTCCTCTACGTAATTCCAGAATATTGTCATCCCCCAAAAACAGAGCCGGGGGAAGAACTGGTCATGTAGCATCCCCACACCCAGGCAAGTCAAAATCTACCTTCTGTCTCTGCAGGGTTTGCTGGTTCTAGACATTTCCTGTATGATAGGAATAGGCTCTGTTTTGTTTTGTTTTTTGAGTGAGAGTCTCGCTCTGTCCCCCAGCCTGGACTGCAACGGTGAGATCTCCCTTCACTGCAAGCTCCGCCTCCCGGGTTCGAGCGATTCTCCTGCCTCAGCCTCCCGAGTAGCTGGGGTTACAGGCACCTGCACCACCACGCCCGGCTCATTTTTGTATTTTTAGTAGTGACGGGGTTTTGCCATGTTGGCCAGGCCGGTCTCGAACTCCTGACCTCAGGTGATCCACCCGTGTCATCCTTCCAAAGTGCTGGGATGACAGGCCTGAGCCACCGCTCCCTGCCAAAAAATTATTCTTTTATACACCTGGGGTCTTGCCGTGTTGCCCCGGCTGCTTTCAAACTCCTAGGCTCAAGCAATCCTTCCCCCTCAGCCTCCCAAAATGCTCAGACTTACAGGCCCACACCCTAGCACCCGGCCTCTTTCTGCTATTCCAGGAACATTACATTGCTTTCGGTGAACGCGGTTCACAGGCGAAAAAAGCCAAGAGTCCAGAGAACTGTGCCCAGAAAACTTAGGCAGTTCCTCCTGGTAGATAATTTAACTTCAAAGTCGACACAGGGCGTCGTAAAAAGGATCCGAATTTGGAGATGTGTTTTGTGGGATCCCTCAAGGCGTAGAAGGAGAAGTGATCAAAGACTTGAGCCCGGCTCACTCGTGATGGTAATTGCGGTCAGAGGTGACTCGCCCCGAGCCGGTGTTGGGGGGGGCCCCGAGCGCCTCTGCCCTGTTGGGGAGCGAGGCCGTGATGCTGCCTCGAGTGATTGTCCGTTATGGTCTGAGGGTGTCCAGAAATTCAAGAGAGACCCTGTTTTCTACACTCTGGAAATGAAACGTCTTTTATCTTCAGCAACGGGACCGGTGTTGACAACGATTCCTGCATATAGACGGTGCGGAAGCCCTCCTGAGTCCCAAGCTCAGCCAGGTGGCCCAAGACAAGTCGTCTGGCTTTTTACATTAACTAATTAATTAATTTTTACATTAACTAATTAATTTATTTATGTATTGAGACGGAGTCTGGCTCTGTCACCCAGGCTGGAGTGCAGCGGTGCAATCTCGGCTCACTGCAACCTCCGCCTCCTGGGTTCAGGCGATTCTCCTGCCTCAGCCTCCTGAGGAGCTGGGGGTAACAGGCGCCGCCACCTCGCCTGGCTAATTTTCTTTTTTCTTTTTCTTTTTTTTTTTGAGATGGAGTCTTGCTCTGTTACCCAGGCTGGAGCGCAGGGGTGTGATCTCAGCTCACTGCAACCTCCGCCTCCCGGGTTCATGTCATTCTCCTGCCTCAGCCTCCCAAGAAACTGGGACAACAGGCACCTGCCACCATGTCTAGCTAATTTTTTTTTTTTTTTTGTATTTTTAGTAGAGATGGGGTTTCACCGTGTTAGCCAGGATGGTCTCAATCTCCTGACCTTGTGATCCACCTGCCCCGGCCTCCCAAAGTGCTGGGATGACAGGCCTGAGCCACCGCGCCCGGCCTGTTATTTTATTTTTAGTACAGATGGGGCCTGATTCTGTTGCCCAGGCTGAAGTGCAGTGAGGTGATCAGGTTCCTTTGCATTGTTTTGTTTTGAGACAGAGTCTCGCTCTGTCGCCCAGGCTGGAGTGCAGTGGCCGGATCTCAGCTCACTGCAGCCTCCGCCTCCCGGGTTTACGCCATTCTCCTGCCTCAGCCTCCTGAGTAGCTGGGACTACAGGTGCCGCCACCACGCCCGGCTAATTATTTTTTAAGTGATTTTTTTCTTTTTGGTAGAGACGGGGTCTTTCTACGTCTTCCAGGCTGAAGTTCAGCAGTATTGTCATAACTTATCCAGCCTCGAAATCCTAGGCTCAAGTGATCCTCCCCCCTCAGCCTCCTAAAGTGCTAGGATTGTGGGTGTGAGCCACGGCACTCAGCCAACGTACCTGTAAACGTACCTAAGGCATCTGTACTGTAGTAGGTTAGCTCCAAGGACCAATCCAGACACGGTTCTGGAAATGCAAGCCTCCCCCTTACGAAGCTGTTTCCGTGGGTGTAACAAATGGCCATTTGCAGACTGGCTGAAAAAGAAAACACACGCACATTTGTCTGGACACGGTGGCTCATGCCTGTAATCCTATGACTTAGGGAGGCTGAGGCTGGAGGGTTGCTTGAGACCAGAAGTTGGAGACTTGTCTGAGCGACACAGCGATACCTCGTTTCTAGAAAAATAAAAAAATAAAATAATTAGCCGGGTGTGGGTCGGGAGGTCTGTAGTCCCAGCTACTCGGGAGGCTGAGGCAGAAGAATGGTATGAACCCGGGAGGTGGAGGTTGCAGTGAGCTGAGATTGTGCTACTGCACTCCAGCCTTGGCGACAGAGCGAGACTCCGTCTCAAAAAAAGAAAAAAAAAAAAAAAAAAGAAAAGAAAAAGGAAAAGATATTTACCTCTTCAATTTCACTCAGCCAGGAGAGAGGGGAAACTGCTCCCTTTTCACCAAACATTTTCCCAAGTTGTACCCACCACACTCATAGCAAATTTCATTTACGATAGATATTTTATTTTGTTTATTTTTATTTATTTTATTTTCATCTTTTTGAGACAGAGTCTCGCTCTGTCGCCCAGGCTGGAGTGCAATGGTACGATCTCGGCTCACTGCAACCTCTGCCTCCCGGGTTCAAGCGATTCTCATGCCTCAGCTTCCAAAGTAGCTGGGGTTACAGGTGCACGCCGTACCTGTGCACCGTGCTGGTCAGGCTGGTCTCACACTCCTGACCTCAGGTGATCTGCCCACCTCAGTCTCCCAAAGTTCTAGGATTACAGGCATGAGCCACCACGCCTGGCCGCAAACACCCCCTTTCAAATATACTGAGTCTTTCAACTCAGGAGGTCAGAAATGGCCAAGGGCGGCAGGGTTGGTGGCTCACGCCTGCAATCGTGCAATCCCAGCATTTTGAGAAACCAAGGTGGGAGGATCGCTTGAGGCCAGGAGTTCAAGGCCAGCCTGGGCAACATAGCAAGACCCCCCCCCCAATTTCTACACAAAATAATAATAAAAAAAATAGGTATGGTGGCTCATGTCTGTAGTCCCAGCTACTCGGGAGGCTGAGGCAGGGGAATGGCTTGAATCTGGGAGGCAGAGGTTGCAGTGAGCTGAGACTGTGCCATTGCACTCCAGCCCGGGCAACAGAGCAATACCCCGTCTTAAAAAAATAAAATAATAATAAAAAGATAGGCCAGGCGCGTTGACTCACACCTGTCATGCCAGCACTTTGGGAGGCCGAGGCAGGTGCATCACCTGAGGTCGAGAGTTCGAGACCAGCCTGGGCCAGCAAGGTAAAGCCCCGTCTCTGCTAAAAATATTCAAATTAGCCGGGCGCGGTGGCAGGTGCCTGTCATCCCAGCTACTTGGGAGGCTGAGGCAGGGGAATGGCTTGAATCTGGGAGGCAAAGGTTGCAGTCAGCTGAGACTGTGCCATTGCACTCTAGCCTGGGCAAGAAGAGCGAAACTGCATCTCAAGAAAAAAAAAAAAGAAAAAGAAAAAAAATGCTCAGGTACGTGTTTGCTTTATTCCAGGATTGCTTTATGTTGCCATGAAACCCTGGATGGTGGGGGCTCTGTCTGCGTATTCCAGAGGGAGTTTCCAGTTGTTCCAGTGGAAACACTGAGTATGTTACCTTATGCTGTGAACCTGCTGGGGGGAGCATAAAGACAATGTAACCTTCTGGCTCTGGTGAGCACCTTGTGGTTTATTTTTTCCCCGGCCCTGGCCTGCCTTGGGTCACCCCCCGTCCCGCCCCGGGTCTGCACTCCCCAGAACTCCCACACACACCCGGTCATCGCAGCCCGTGATGTTTAATGACGGCTTCATGCACCGGGCTGTGGCCCTAAACCCTGGTGACAGGCCCAACACACACTAATTACCTAATTTAATTCCAGCCCGCCTGGCCCTGTGGAAAGGTTGAGCCGGGGAATGAACACAGGTGCCCCGTCGTCACCTGCGGATGTCAAATTGAAGTCAGGTCTTCTCCGCCTGAGCCGGAGGAGCCGTTTCTCTGCGCGCCGAGATTTCCACGGTTTTGCAGGAGAAACGGTTTCGCACCTGCCCTCTGGACAGCCTTGTCAGTTTTATCGACCGTGTCTGATGAAGAAATATTTAAAGAGGCACGCGGTCAGAAGCATTTCCCTCCTCCTTTTGCGTGTGTGTGTGTATGTGTGTGTGTGTGTGTGGCTAGATTAGAAACCAAAATTTAAAACCAGTTGCCGGCAAAGTAGGCTAGTTTGGAGCCGGAATAATGCTGTCGTCGTGGACAAGCCGGCTTACACAAGGCAGGTGCCGGAGAGGGTTTGCTACAAGGTCCTGACTCCAAACCTGTTTGTATGTGGAGCAGGTGGGAGATGGATTGCCTGGGGTATGAGGCCGGCGGGGCAGAGCCCTGTTCAGTGCCTGGAAGGTGTTCGGACAGCGTTCGAGGCGCTCCTTAGGGAAGGCCTTGTGGCGGCTGAGTGCGAATTCCAGGAGGAAGGAGGGACTGAGGAGATCATCCCATCTCCCCCAGTGAAACAGTCCACCTGCCGAGAAAGAAAGCGGAGTGGCCCCCTTGCCCTATCCTGGCAAATCTGACCCCAGGAATGCCCGGGTCAGTTGCTCCTGTGGACAGCGTCTCCTCGTTCCTCGGAAGGATTCTGCACGAGGAAGGCATCCAAAAGCCGTGCTGGGACCGAGTCAGGCTGCAGGAGAGGCCACGTAGGTGTCTCTGTTGGTGATAGGAGCCGTTTGGTTTTGGATACCTCTCACATTACAGAGTTATCTGGGGATTTAAGGCTCCGTTAAAGATGCCCGTCCAAAAACTTTCCCGACTTTGTTTGATACGCGACTTTCGTTATCAGGCTTTGCTTCATCAGCCGGGGGAACGCGGTGCGGGGCGGGTGGAAGCCGTGGCCCGTGTCGGCTCTAGAGGGGCCTGTATTTTGTGTGTGTGTGTGTGTGCTCATTACTATTCTTGGATGTCTGTAATTTACATCTAAATGCACTGACTAATTTTGATCCAATCATGTCAAAAATGATAGGTACTGTGTGGGAAGAGATGACAGCTGTACCAGGCCGCGTTGCCAGAGTGAGAGTCCCTCGAGGCAATGATTTAATACCCCAGTCAGCCAGGCCTGTCAGAATCGGAGGCCAAATTATGACACATTACATCGACGATCAACCCACACGGAGGCTGCTGGTGGGGGTAGCCCTGGTTCACCCAGCACACGGCCCCCCGATCCTGCCACGGCTCCTCGCCCGGTCCCGGCGATGAGACGGGCCCTCACCCCTCACCTCCTCCAGCCTGTGACGGCTCCTCGCCCCTCACCTCCTCCGACGAGACGGGTCCTCGCCCCTCACCTCCTCTGGCCTGTGACGGCTCCTCGACCCTCACCTCCTCCGGCCCCCCCCGGGCGGCCGCCCCGTGCCCCGTCACACACGTGGCTTCCCCGGTTCTAATCCCACGCGAGGTGCAGAGTGGGGAGGAATGACGTGCTAACCCCACTTTAAGAGTCACTTGCGCTAACCCTACTTTAAGAGTCATTTGCATGTGGGTTTTTCACTCCAGCAGCAGCATGTCCGGTGTTTGCAGGAAGGGCGGGCCGGACTGCGGCCGTGCAGCGTGAGGGTGCGTGGGTGTGTCCGTATGTGTGTGTGCACGTGTGTTCGCAGGTGTGTGTGGTGTCTCCGTGCGTCTGTGTGGGTCCCGTGTGTGTGCATCTGTGAGTGGCGTCTGCACGTGTCTCTATGCGTGTGTCCGTGTGTGTGTATATATGTGTGTCTGTGCGTGCATGTGCCTGTGTGTGTCTCAGGGCATGCATGTGAGTGTAGGTCTGTGTCTGAGTGTGAACATGCCTTTGCGTTGATGTGCGTATACGTTTCTGTGTCTCTGTGCATACACGTCTGTGTGTGTCTGTGTGAGTATGAACATGCCTTTGTGTTGATGTGTGTACACGTTTCTGTGTGTCGGTGCATACACGTCTGTGTCTGTGTACATGTGAATGTATGCGTGTGAGTAAACATGCCTATGCATTGATCTGTGTACACGTGGCTGTGTCTCTGTGCATACACCTGTATGTGTGTCTCTGTGAGTATGAAAGTGACTTTGCGTTGATGTGTGTACACGTTTCTGTGTGTGTGCATACACGTCTGTGTCTGTGTGCATGCATGTGAGTGTATGTGTCTGTGAGTGTGGACATGCCTATGCATTGATGCGTGTACAAGTTTCTGTCTCTGCATACACCTCTGTGTGTCTGTGTGCATGTGAGTGTGGCATGCCTATGCACGTATGTGTGCATGTTTCTGTGTATCTGTGTATTTGTGTGCATATGCCTGTATGTGCATCTGTGTGCATGTATGTGAGTGTACGTGTGTGTGTGAGTGTGGGCTTGTCTGTGCACGTATGTGTGTGCGTGTTTCTGTGTATCTGTGCATGCACATGCCTGTATATCTGTGCATGTGCACACGTGTGCATGCATGTGTCTCTGAGTGTGGACGTGCCTATGGACATATGTGTGTACATGTTTCTATGTGTGTG
>NW_022327652.1:0-14883 GCF_002776525.5 Piliocolobus tephrosceles | reverse complement strand
GGAGAGATAGAGACAGAGAGAGACACAGACACAGAGATACAAAGAGAGAGATGGAGAGAGATAGAGAGATATAAAGACAGACAGAGAGAGATAGAGACAAAGATAGAGATACAGAGAGACAGAGACAGAGAGACAGAGAGACACACAGGCAGAGACAGAGAGACAAAGAGAAAAACAGAGACAGAGATAGAGAGAGACAGAGATAGAGGCCAATACGGAGAGACAGATACAAAGAGAGACAGACATAGAGACAGAGAGACACAGAGATCCGAAAACAGAGAGATGGAGAGGAGAGACACAGAGACAGAGAGATATAGAGAGAGACACAGGGAAGGGAGGGAGGAAGAGAGGAAAGAAAAAGAAAGAAAGGAAAGAAGAAAAACCCCGAGAATCCACATCCAGACCCGGCACACAGTCCCCTGGTTTCCCGGAGGGTCCTGCACCCCCCCTTGGCCACCCCCGGAGACGCCCCATCCGGCCACGCGCTACCTGCCTCCTTCACCACCGGCTTTCCGAACGCGGCCCCACGTTTTACACAAAAACTTTACAGCCCGTCGTGTCGAGCTTGTGTCTTTCTCTTTTATTTTTTAAAGGCGGGGAAAAAAAAACAAAAAAGAGAAACACGAAACATCCAGCCGTCTTCCCCGCCCGCCTTCGTCTGACACCGTCTTCCCTTAGAACATCACAAACGACAAGTCAGGACATGACAGGTGCCGCGTCGCTGGCACGCGCCGCCTCGGCCGTTGGATTTCTGACGTGACTCTCTATAGGCGAAGCTGACAGGTCTCAGACGCGAGGCCGGGCGGACGGCTTTCCAGAGAGGCGCATTCTCTGGGTAGAAACGTGCCAGGGCTGCGTCCTGGGAGACCCGTTTTGTAGAACGCCAGGGCACGGGGGGTCCCCCACGCTGAGTACACGCCCCCCGGCTGGCTGACGGGCGGCCCGCGTGTCACCGTCATCACGGCCTAAAAAAGCCGGTTCCCTGCAGGTGACGGAGCTGCTGCGTTCTGACACTGACCTTAATCCATAATCGAACCACGAAGCCCGGGCGTGTGCAGCGAGACGAGGGAAGAGACCCCAGGACGGGCCAATCAAGAGATGTCGCATCCGAAATGTTGGTTCCTGAGGGTGCAGACGTGGGGCCTGCAGATGAGGCGGAGACGGGAGGACGGGGATGGAGGAGGCCTCGGCTGCCCGTCATGCAGGAGGCACCTGGCAGGATGACACACCCCACAGACGTCGGTCTGGGGTCCTGGATGAGGAGCAAAGGTCTGTGGCTGGTACATTTCCTGGGGGCACCGGTGGGCTTGGAGAGCCTGGGTGGGCACACAAGTGGTCTGTTGGCTGGGACGGAGCCGTTGGCATCCCAGTGGCAGCTTCAACACAGACTCGCAGGCTCAGGGCAGCAAACGTGCCCGGTCCCAATAACCGTCCCCAAGTAAGGGAGCGGCAGGGGGTTCCTGGGGCCGGCCAGGAGGCCGGGGACCGACGGTGGGGGGCACCTGAGCCCCTGCATTCCCACAGGGCTGGAAAAGTCAACACAGGCAGCCCTGCTTCACCCCTGTGGCCACCTCGGTCAAGTTTCCTGCCTGTGATGGCTGCAATGCAGAGTCCTGGGTGTCCGGTGGGCTTGGTCTGGGTGGTGGCCATTTTTTTTTTTTTTTTTTTTTTGAGACAGAGTCTCGCTGCGTCCTCCAGGCTGGAGTGCAGTGGCGCGATCTCGGCTCACTGCAACCTCCGCCTCCCGGGTTCACGCCATTCTCCTGCCTCAGCCTCCTGAGTAGCTGGGATGACAAGCACCTGCCACTACACCTGGCTAATTTTGTATTTTTAGTAGAGATGGGGCTTCACCATGTTGGCCAGGCTGGTCTTGAACTTCTGACCTCGGAGGATCCGCCCACCTCGGCCTCCCAAAGTGCTGGATGGTTGGCGTTTTGATGAGCTTCACACAGACTCCAGAGCTGGGGGGCGGAGACCCCGGGAGGTACCCGGGCATGGAGCTGAATAGGAAGACCTAGGCCTGTAGGGTAGCAGGTTCAAGCCTGCCCCGCTGGGAAGACCGTTTCCTTCAGGAATGTGGTGGGTTCCACACGGTGGGGTTTTGGGGACACGCAGCTGCGCAGGCTGGACCCCTCAGGGTTCACGCCGGGCACTGAGTCTTTTGGGGTGCGATGAACTCTGCACAAGGCACCACGGTGGGGGCACGAATGAATCAACAGAGCTGTTTCTTTTGAGTGTGAGCGTCCCTGGCCTGTGCACACGGAGACAGACATACACTCCTGCACACACACAGACAGGTGCACACACGTTCACACCCACACACATTCACACACACCCCACACACCCCCACATACACACACATTCATACACACCCCACATACACACCTGCACACACATTCATACACTCCTGCACACACAGGTGCACACACGTTCACACCCACACACATTCATACACACCCCACACACACCCCACACATACACACACATTCATACACACCTGTACACACACAGGCACGCATATGTCTGTACACATACATTCACACCCACACACATGCATTCATACACACCTGTACACACACATTCACAATCCCACACATACACACCAGGACACACACATTCATACACGCCTGCACACACACACAGGCACACACACACATGCCTGTACACACACATTCACATCCACACACAGACATACATAATTCATACACACACACCCGTACACACACAGGCACGCACACACCTGTACACACACATTTACAACCCCACAATACACCCCAGGACACACACATTCAAACGCATCTGCACACACACAGGCGCACGCACACACACACACGCCTGTACACACACATTCACACCCACACACATGCATTCACACACACCTTCACGCACAGCTGTACACACATTCACACCCACAGACATATACACACACATTCATACACACTTGCACAGACACACACGTACACCAGCCCATGCACACACACCTGGACGCATGCATTCCCACCCGTACCCAGACATACACATCTGTGTGGCGAACACGGACCCCTTCCTCAGGCTCCTGACGCTGCTACAGAAGTTACACAGGACTGGCCAGGCGCGGTGGCTCATGCCTGTCATCTCAGCACTTTGGGAGGCCGAGACGGGCGGATCACGAGGTCAGGAGATCGAGACCATCCTGGCTAACACGGTGAAACCCCGTCTCTACTAAAAATACAAAAAAACTAGCCAGGCGAGGTGGCGGGCGCCTGTACTCCCAGCTACTCAGGAGGCTGAGGCAGGAGAATGGCGTGAACCCGTGAGGCGGAGCTTGCAGTGAGCTGAGCTCCGGCCACTGCACTCCAGCCCGGGCGACAGAGCGAGACTCCGTCTCAAAAACAAACAAACAGAAAAAAAGTTACTCAGGATTGTCCAGTCCAGGCTGCAGGTCCACCCTGAGGGCCCTGGAGCCCCATAGGCCACGAGTCCAACCTGTGCTGATTCCCTGAGGGTTTGTGGAGCTACCTGTGCAGGGGGGAGAGGCTCAAAGGGGCCCTGGACGCAGGGACAGACGTTTATTGACAGACACCCACGTGGCGTAGACAAACCCCACGTATGTCTCCAACAGCACGCGGTAATTCGTGAGGATGAAGGATGAACGTCCCAGGCCGTCTTCCCTTTGTGCTTCCCTCGTCTGGCGTGAAATGTTAATTTCTGGCTTTTTTCCTGTATCCAGAGCCCTTACGTGGTGAGATGCTCCTGCTTTCATAGTAGACGCGTGTGGACGTTCCATGATAGTTTGTTGTCTTTCTACGGCTTGTTGGAGGCAGGAAATCCGACTCGTCAATGTTTTATGAGGAAAACGAAAAATATGTCAGGTGAGACTTTGGCGAGTCGGAACGCACGTACTTTTGTGAATTTTGTTTCGGTGGTTTTTTGTTTTGTTTTCTTTTGTTTCAGTCTTTGGAAAAAACCCGTGGTTGGCCGGGCACGGTGGCTCACGCCTGTCATCCCAGCACTTTGGGAGGCCGAGGTGAGGGGATCATGAGGTCAGGAGATCAAGACCATCCTGGCCAACATGGTGAAACCTTGTTTCTACTAAAAATACTAAAATTAGCCAGGCGTGGTGGCGGGCGCCCGCAGTCCCAGCTACTTGGGAGGCTGAGGCAGGAGAATGGCGTAAACCCGGGAGGCGGAGGTTGCAGCGAGCCGAGATCGTGCTGCTGAGCTCCAGCCTGGACGACACAGCGAGACTCCATCTCAAAAACCAAAACCAACAGCAACAGCAATGACAAAAACCCCGTGGTTATTGCAGATACCACAGAGAGGGTTTGGAGCTTCCCCAGACCCACCGCTGTGTCCCAGTCCAGGTTCCAAAATGGCTTTGTGGATCTTTTTCTGCAGACCGAATGATTGCTTTATCCTGCCAAGTCCTATGTTGAAACCCTGAACCCCGAAGTCATGGAGTTACGGGGGGGCTGGTCTTTGGGAGGTGAGGAAGTTGTGATGGTGGAACCTCGTGAATGGGATTACGATCCTCAAAAAAGGGACTCTAGAGCTTCCTCTCTCTCTGTGTCTCTCTCTGTCTCTTTCTCTCGACCCCTCCCACCATGGAACGACACAGCAAGAAGGCTGCCGTCTGCAGGCCGGGAAAGGAGTCCTCACCAGGAACTGAGATGTTGCCACTTTGATCCTGGGTCTCCAGTCTTCATGTGTGTGAGAAATTAATGTCTGTTGTTTAAGCCTTGTGGTTTGTGGTATTTTGCTGTAGATTTTCTTTCCTTCTTTTCTTCCCTCCTTCCTTCCTTCCTTCCCTCCTTCCTTCCTTCCTTTCTTCCCTCCTTCCTTCCTTCCCTCCTTCCCTTCTTCCTTCCTTCCCTCCTTCTTTCCTTCCCTCCTTCCTTCCTTTCTTCTTTTGAGACGGAGTCTCTATCTGTCGCCCAGGCTGGAGTGCGGTGGTGTGATCTCGGCTCACTGCAACCTCTGCCTTCTGGATTCAAGTGATTCTCCTGCCTCAGCCTCCCAAGTAGCTGGGACTACAGGTGCCACCACGCCCAGCTAAATTTTTATATTTTTAGTAGAGATGGGATTTCACCATGTTGGCCAGAATGGTCTCAATCTCTTGACCTTGTGATCTGCCCATCTCAGCCTCCCAAAGTGCTGGGATTACACACATGAGCCACTGTGCTTGATGATTCTGTCTATCTATCTATCTATCTATCAATCATCTATCTATCTATCCATGTAATCCATCTATCCACCATCCATCTATCTTTTTTTTTTAGACAGAGTCTTGATCTGTCGCCCAGGCTGGAGTGCAGTGGTGCAATCTCGACTCACTGCAACCTCCACCTCCTGGGTTCAAGCAATTCTCTGCCTCAGCCTCCCTTGTAGCTGGGACTACAGGCTCCTGCCACCATGCCTGGCTAATTTTTGTATTTTTTTTTTTTTTAAGTGGAGACGGGGTTTCACCATCTTGGTGAGGCTGGTCTTGAATTCCTGACCTCGTGATGCACCCACCTCGGCCTCCCAAAGTGCTGGGATTACAAGCGTGAGCCACCGTGCCCGGCCTCCACTGTTTGGTCTTTACGAAGGACAATTCCAACAGGAAAACGCCATCTACGGCAAACAGGTGAGCTGAAACACAGGGATAGGTTTCTATACCCAGAGAGCTCAACCTCTAGGGTGGAAAAATTTACACATTCACTAAACTGGCTCTCATTTGTAATTGGTGCAGAGCAAAGGAAGACGTGTGTGTGTGTGTTTACATCACAACATATCATTCTCTTCGCTTCATTTTGTCTCATTTTTCAGAAGCAACAACAAGGAAAAGGTACGTTGATTTACATGCAGAGAAGGAAGAGTTTGCTTTCCTTTTTGTTTTATTTTATTTTATTATTTTATTTTTGAGTTGGAATTTCATTCTTATTGCCCAGGCTGGAGTGCAGTGGTGCAATCTTGACTCACTTCAACCTCCGCCTCCCGGGTTCAAGTGATTCTCCTGTTTCCGCCTCCCCAGTAGCTGGGATGACAGGCACCTGCCACTGTGCCCAGCTAATTTATGTATTTTTAGTAGAGACGGGGTTTCACCGTGTTGGCCAGGCTGGTCTTGATCTCTTGGCCTTGTGATCCGCCCGCCTCGGCCTCCCAAAGTGCTGGGATGACAGGCCTGGGGTCCCTTTTATAAAGACACTCAGCGTCTCCTCCCAACCTCATCACCTTCTGAAGCTCTACACTTCATTACACCGTCACCTTAGCGGTTAGGGATTCGACACACATTCGTCAAACACCTGCTAAGGTATAATTAATATCATGACGGGAGAACGTGATACACCTTCCGACTCTGCAAAACAATGTCCGTAAAACTCTGTGCATCAAAAGCAACCCAACGACCAAACGCAAACGGAATAACATGCTTTTCTTTCGACTGAGGGCAGGGCAAGTGAGAAAACTCTCCAAAGACAGATGAGTTTCTCCCTTTTTTTTTTTTTGAGTGACGAGCAGAAAAGGTTTGGACGCCCTTCCCGGAACTCAGAAACATATTAATTTTTCACGGCCTCGGAAGTCAGAAATGGCTTGTCTCATTTGCTTCAACGTTTGCAGCCTCAGAGAAAGCCCCAGAACTTTCTGGCCAGAGGAGATATTTGGTCAGAGTTGCAAGGTCAGAAGAGGGCATTCGTGTGCAGGATGTGAAGACCTGGGTCCCGACCCTGGGTGGGCACACCTGTCATTAGCTGGAGCCCTCCCCTGGATTTGGGGTTGACGGACGCTCAGGACAGCCACGAGGCTCTCAAGGGCATCCAAGGGCAAAGCTTGCCTGCCAGTGGCTCTCCTTGGAGAGGGAGTCGCTGGGGGAGTCAGGGATCCCGCGTGAGGCTCACCCCACCGTTTCCCAAACACTTCTGATTTATATTATGAAAATCTCATTTTCGGAAAGAAAAACAGGACGGAGTTTTACATGGGATGGGGTGGTGTGCAATCAGCAAATAATAATAATAATAATAATAATAATAATAATAATAATAATGATAATAAAAACCCATTTCAGGAAAACGATGATGGATTTGGGCGGGGAGGAGGCGGAGCTCCTGGGACCTGATGACTGTTCGTTTGGAATCCAGGGAGGTCTGGAGCCTGGTGAAATATTCATGCTTCGGTAACGCCACCGTCTTCTGATTCTTTCTGTGCTTTGGGGACAATCCCACTGGATGCCAGACACCCCCCTCCTCCTGCCAAAGATTTATTTATTGTTCACAGCATGGCTGAAGCAGCAGGAGACAAGTTCCCAGGTTGTATTCAAAAGGGGCTTTTGTTTCTCTTGTTGTTTTCGGCCGTTTCTGTGCTGTCGGCTGGAAGGACTCTGAGTTCGTGCACTGTGGCCGGATGTCCCTTTCTGCAGACAGCAGCCTCGGGGATGGCCTGGCGGGGGGTGGGGGGCGGTAGGAAGACGGCACCCTGATCCCGCTCTTCCTGGGGCATTTATTTATTTATTATTATTTTTTGAGACGGCGTCTCGCTCTGTCACCCGGGCTGGAGTGCCCTGGCATGATCTTGGCTCACTGCCACCTCTGCCTCCCGGGTTCAAGCGATTCTCCTGCCTCAGCCTCCCGAGTAGCTGGGATGACAGGTGCCCGCCACCACGCCCGGCTCATTTTTTATATTGTTGAAGTAGAGATGGGGTTTCGCCGTGTTGGCCAGGCTGGTCTCGAACCCCTGACCTCAGGCGATCCACCTGCCTCGGCCTCCCGAAGCACTGGGATCGCAGGCGTGAGCCACCGTGCCCGGCCTCTGCGCTCTTTTTGACATTTAAAATATTTTTTATGGAGGCGACTTTCATGAAACGTGCAATCGGCCATTTTATTTTTATTACGGACGTGTTTGTTTTGAGACAGAGTCCCGCTCTGCTGCCCAGGCCAGGCTGCAGTGGTGCAATCACAGCTCACTGCAGCCTTGACGTCCCGGGCTCAGGTGCTCCTCCGGCCTCAGCCTCCTGAGTAGGTGGGGCCGTGGGCGTGCACCACCATGCCTGGCTGATGTTTGTGTTATTAACGATTTTCTTGGTAGAGACAGGGTCTTACCGTGTTGCTCAAACCCCTCTTGTACTCCTGGTCTCCAGCGATGCTCCTGCCTCGGCCTCCCAAAGTGCTGCAACCATTTTAAGCAGAACCGTTTGTTGGTATTTACTGCATTCGCCATATTGTACTAGCCTCTCCTCTACGTAATTCCAGAATATTGTCATCCCCCAAAAACAGAGCCGGGGGAAGAACTGGTCATGTAGCATCCCCACACCCAGGCAAGTCAAAATCTACCTTCTGTCTCTGCAGGGTTTGCTGGTTCTAGACATTTCCTGTATGATAGGAATAGGCTCTGTTTTGTTTTGTTTTTTGAGTGAGAGTCTCGCTCTGTCCCCCAGCCTGGACTGCAACGGTGAGATCTCCCTTCACTGCAAGCTCCGCCTCCCGGGTTCGAGCGATTCTCCTGCCTCAGCCTCCCGAGTAGCTGGGGTTACAGGCACCTGCACCACCACGCCCGGCTCATTTTTGTATTTTTAGTAGTGACGGGGTTTTGCCATGTTGGCCAGGCCGGTCTCGAACTCCTGACCTCAGGTGATCCACCCGTGTCATCCTTCCAAAGTGCTGGGATGACAGGCCTGAGCCACCGCTCCCTGCCAAAAAATTATTCTTTTATACACCTGGGGTCTTGCCGTGTTGCCCCGGCTGCTTTCAAACTCCTAGGCTCAAGCAATCCTTCCCCCTCAGCCTCCCAAAATGCTCAGACTTACAGGCCCACACCCTAGCACCCGGCCTCTTTCTGCTATTCCAGGAACATTACATTGCTTTCGGTGAACGCGGTTCACAGGCGAAAAAAGCCAAGAGTCCAGAGAACTGTGCCCAGAAAACTTAGGCAGTTCCTCCTGGTAGATAATTTAACTTCAAAGTCGACACAGGGCGTCGTAAAAAGGATCCGAATTTGGAGATGTGTTTTGTGGGATCCCTCAAGGCGTAGAAGGAGAAGTGATCAAAGACTTGAGCCCGGCTCACTCGTGATGGTAATTGCGGTCAGAGGTGACTCGCCCCGAGCCGGTGTTGGGGGGGGCCCCGAGCGCCTCTGCCCTGTTGGGGAGCGAGGCCGTGATGCTGCCTCGAGTGATTGTCCGTTATGGTCTGAGGGTGTCCAGAAATTCAAGAGAGACCCTGTTTTCTACACTCTGGAAATGAAACGTCTTTTATCTTCAGCAACGGGACCGGTGTTGACAACGATTCCTGCATATAGACGGTGCGGAAGCCCTCCTGAGTCCCAAGCTCAGCCAGGTGGCCCAAGACAAGTCGTCTGGCTTTTTACATTAACTAATTAATTAATTTTTACATTAACTAATTAATTTATTTATGTATTGAGACGGAGTCTGGCTCTGTCACCCAGGCTGGAGTGCAGCGGTGCAATCTCGGCTCACTGCAACCTCCGCCTCCTGGGTTCAGGCGATTCTCCTGCCTCAGCCTCCTGAGGAGCTGGGGGTAACAGGCGCCGCCACCTCGCCTGGCTAATTTTCTTTTTTCTTTTTCTTTTTTTTTTTGAGATGGAGTCTTGCTCTGTTACCCAGGCTGGAGCGCAGGGGTGTGATCTCAGCTCACTGCAACCTCCGCCTCCCGGGTTCATGTCATTCTCCTGCCTCAGCCTCCCAAGAAACTGGGACAACAGGCACCTGCCACCATGTCTAGCTAATTTTTTTTTTTTTTTTGTATTTTTAGTAGAGATGGGGTTTCACCGTGTTAGCCAGGATGGTCTCAATCTCCTGACCTTGTGATCCACCTGCCCCGGCCTCCCAAAGTGCTGGGATGACAGGCCTGAGCCACCGCGCCCGGCCTGTTATTTTATTTTTAGTACAGATGGGGCCTGATTCTGTTGCCCAGGCTGAAGTGCAGTGAGGTGATCAGGTTCCTTTGCATTGTTTTGTTTTGAGACAGAGTCTCGCTCTGTCGCCCAGGCTGGAGTGCAGTGGCCGGATCTCAGCTCACTGCAGCCTCCGCCTCCCGGGTTTACGCCATTCTCCTGCCTCAGCCTCCTGAGTAGCTGGGACTACAGGTGCCGCCACCACGCCCGGCTAATTATTTTTTAAGTGATTTTTTTCTTTTTGGTAGAGACGGGGTCTTTCTACGTCTTCCAGGCTGAAGTTCAGCAGTATTGTCATAACTTATCCAGCCTCGAAATCCTAGGCTCAAGTGATCCTCCCCCCTCAGCCTCCTAAAGTGCTAGGATTGTGGGTGTGAGCCACGGCACTCAGCCAACGTACCTGTAAACGTACCTAAGGCATCTGTACTGTAGTAGGTTAGCTCCAAGGACCAATCCAGACACGGTTCTGGAAATGCAAGCCTCCCCCTTACGAAGCTGTTTCCGTGGGTGTAACAAATGGCCATTTGCAGACTGGCTGAAAAAGAAAACACACGCACATTTGTCTGGACACGGTGGCTCATGCCTGTAATCCTATGACTTAGGGAGGCTGAGGCTGGAGGGTTGCTTGAGACCAGAAGTTGGAGACTTGTCTGAGCGACACAGCGATACCTCGTTTCTAGAAAAATAAAAAAATAAAATAATTAGCCGGGTGTGGGTCGGGAGGTCTGTAGTCCCAGCTACTCGGGAGGCTGAGGCAGAAGAATGGTATGAACCCGGGAGGTGGAGGTTGCAGTGAGCTGAGATTGTGCTACTGCACTCCAGCCTTGGCGACAGAGCGAGACTCCGTCTCAAAAAAAGAAAAAAAAAAAAAAAAAAGAAAAGAAAAAGGAAAAGATATTTACCTCTTCAATTTCACTCAGCCAGGAGAGAGGGGAAACTGCTCCCTTTTCACCAAACATTTTCCCAAGTTGTACCCACCACACTCATAGCAAATTTCATTTACGATAGATATTTTATTTTGTTTATTTTTATTTATTTTATTTTCATCTTTTTGAGACAGAGTCTCGCTCTGTCGCCCAGGCTGGAGTGCAATGGTACGATCTCGGCTCACTGCAACCTCTGCCTCCCGGGTTCAAGCGATTCTCATGCCTCAGCTTCCAAAGTAGCTGGGGTTACAGGTGCACGCCGTACCTGTGCACCGTGCTGGTCAGGCTGGTCTCACACTCCTGACCTCAGGTGATCTGCCCACCTCAGTCTCCCAAAGTTCTAGGATTACAGGCATGAGCCACCACGCCTGGCCGCAAACACCCCCTTTCAAATATACTGAGTCTTTCAACTCAGGAGGTCAGAAATGGCCAAGGGCGGCAGGGTTGGTGGCTCACGCCTGCAATCGTGCAATCCCAGCATTTTGAGAAACCAAGGTGGGAGGATCGCTTGAGGCCAGGAGTTCAAGGCCAGCCTGGGCAACATAGCAAGACCCCCCCCCCAATTTCTACACAAAATAATAATAAAAAAAATAGGTATGGTGGCTCATGTCTGTAGTCCCAGCTACTCGGGAGGCTGAGGCAGGGGAATGGCTTGAATCTGGGAGGCAGAGGTTGCAGTGAGCTGAGACTGTGCCATTGCACTCCAGCCCGGGCAACAGAGCAATACCCCGTCTTAAAAAAATAAAATAATAATAAAAAGATAGGCCAGGCGCGTTGACTCACACCTGTCATGCCAGCACTTTGGGAGGCCGAGGCAGGTGCATCACCTGAGGTCGAGAGTTCGAGACCAGCCTGGGCCAGCAAGGTAAAGCCCCGTCTCTGCTAAAAATATTCAAATTAGCCGGGCGCGGTGGCAGGTGCCTGTCATCCCAGCTACTTGGGAGGCTGAGGCAGGGGAATGGCTTGAATCTGGGAGGCAAAGGTTGCAGTCAGCTGAGACTGTGCCATTGCACTCTAGCCTGGGCAAGAAGAGCGAAACTGCATCTCAAGAAAAAAAAAAAAGAAAAAGAAAAAAAATGCTCAGGTACGTGTTTGCTTTATTCCAGGATTGCTTTATGTTGCCATGAAACCCTGGATGGTGGGGGCTCTGTCTGCGTATTCCAGAGGGAGTTTCCAGTTGTTCCAGTGGAAACACTGAGTATGTTACCTTATGCTGTGAACCTGCTGGGGGGAGCATAAAGACAATGTAACCTTCTGGCTCTGGTGAGCACCTTGTGGTTTATTTTTTCCCCGGCCCTGGCCTGCCTTGGGTCACCCCCCGTCCCGCCCCGGGTCTGCACTCCCCAGAACTCCCACACACACCCGGTCATCGCAGCCCGTGATGTTTAATGACGGCTTCATGCACCGGGCTGTGGCCCTAAACCCTGGTGACAGGCCCAACACACACTAATTACCTAATTTAATTCCAGCCCGCCTGGCCCTGTGGAAAGGTTGAGCCGGGGAATGAACACAGGTGCCCCGTCGTCACCTGCGGATGTCAAATTGAAGTCAGGTCTTCTCCGCCTGAGCCGGAGGAGCCGTTTCTCTGCGCGCCGAGATTTCCACGGTTTTGCAGGAGAAACGGTTTCGCACCTGCCCTCTGGACAGCCTTGTCAGTTTTATCGACCGTGTCTGATGAAGAAATATTTAAAGAGGCACGCGGTCAGAAGCATTTCCCTCCTCCTTTTGCGTGTGTGTGTGTATGTGTGTGTGTGTGTGTGGCTAGATTAGAAACCAAAATTTAAAACCAGTTGCCGGCAAAGTAGGCTAGTTTGGAGCCGGAATAATGCTGTCGTCGTGGACAAGCCGGCTTACACAAGGCAGGTGCCGGAGAGGGTTTGCTACAAGGTCCTGACTCCAAACCTGTTTGTATGTGGAGCAGGTGGGAGATGGATTGCCTGGGGTATGAGGCCGGCGGGGCAGAGCCCTGTTCAGTGCCTGGAAGGTGTTCGGACAGCGTTCGAGGCGCTCCTTAGGGAAGGCCTTGTGGCGGCTGAGTGCGAATTCCAGGAGGAAGGAGGGACTGAGGAGATCATCCCATCTCCCCCAGTGAAACAGTCCACCTGCCGAGAAAGAAAGCGGAGTGGCCCCCTTGCCCTATCCTGGCAAATCTGACCCCAGGAATGCCCGGGTCAGTTGCTCCTGTGGACAGCGTCTCCTCGTTCCTCGGAAGGATTCTGCACGAGGAAGGCATCCAAAAGCCGTGCTGGGACCGAGTCAGGCTGCAGGAGAGGCCACGTAGGTGTCTCTGTTGGTGATAGGAGCCGTTTGGTTTTGGATACCTCTCACATTACAGAGTTATCTGGGGATTTAAGGCTCCGTTAAAGATGCCCGTCCAAAAACTTTCCCGACTTTGTTTGATACGCGACTTTCGTTATCAGGCTTTGCTTCATCAGCCGGGGGAACGCGGTGCGGGGCGGGTGGAAGCCGTGGCCCGTGTCGGCTCTAGAGGGGCCTGTATTTTGTGTGTGTGTGTGTGTGCTCATTACTATTCTTGGATGTCTGTAATTTACATCTAAATGCACTGACTAATTTTGATCCAATCATGTCAAAAATGATAGGTACTGTGTGGGAAGAGATGACAGCTGTACCAGGCCGCGTTGCCAGAGTGAGAGTCCCTCGAGGCAATGATTTAATACCCCAGTCAGCCAGGCCTGTCAGAATCGGAGGCCAAATTATGACACATTACATCGACGATCAACCCACACGGAGGCTGCTGGTGGGGGTAGCCCTGGTTCACCCAGCACACGGCCCCCCGATCCTGCCACGGCTCCTCGCCCGGTCCCGGCGATGAGACGGGCCCTCACCCCTCACCTCCTCCAGCCTGTGACGGCTCCTCGCCCCTCACCTCCTCCGACGAGACGGGTCCTCGCCCCTCACCTCCTCTGGCCTGTGACGGCTCCTCGACCCTCACCTCCTCCGGCCCCCCCCGGGCGGCCGCCCCGTGCCCCGTCACACACGTGGCTTCCCCGGTTCTAATCCCACGCGAGGTGCAGAGTGGGGAGGAATGACGTGCTAACCCCACTTTAAGAGTCACTTGCGCTAACCCTACTTTAAGAGTCATTTGCATGTGGGTTTTTCACTCCAGCAGCAGCATGTCCGGTGTTTGCAGGAAGGGCGGGCCGGACTGCGGCCGTGCAGCGTGAGGGTGCGTGGGTGTGTCCGTATGTGTGTGTGCACGTGTGTTCGCAGGTGTGTGTGGTGTCTCCGTGCGTCTGTGTGGGTCCCGTGTGTGTGCATCTGTGAGTGGCGTCTGCACGTGTCTCTATGCGTGTGTCCGTGTGTGTGTATATATGTGTGTCTGTGCGTGCATGTGCCTGTGTGTGTCTCAGGGCATGCATGTGAGTGTAGGTCTGTGTCTGAGTGTGAACATGCCTTTGCGTTGATGTGCGTATACGTTTCTGTGTCTCTGTGCATACACGTCTGTGTGTGTCTGTGTGAGTATGAACATGCCTTTGTGTTGATGTGTGTACACGTTTCTGTGTGTCGGTGCATACACGTCTGTGTCTGTGTACATGTGAATGTATGCGTGTGAGTAAACATGCCTATGCATTGATCTGTGTACACGTGGCTGTGTCTCTGTGCATACACCTGTATGTGTGTCTCTGTGAGTATGAAAGTGACTTTGCGTTGATGTGTGTACACGTTTCTGTGTGTGTGCATACACGTCTGTGTCTGTGTGCATGCATGTGAGTGTATGTGTCTGTGAGTGTGGACATGCCTATGCATTGATGCGTGTACAAGTTTCTGTCTCTGCATACACCTCTGTGTGTCTGTGTGCATGTGAGTGTGGCATGCCTATGCACGTATGTGTGCATGTTTCTGTGTATCTGTGTATTTGTGTGCATATGCCTGTATGTGCATCTGTGTGCATGTATGTGAGTGTACGTGTGTGTGTGAGTGTGGGCTTGTCTGTGCACGTATGTGTGTGCGTGTTTCTGTGTATCTGTGCATGCACATGCCTGTATATCTGTGCATGTGCACACGTGTGCATGCATGTGTCTCTGAGTGTGGACGTGCCTATGGACATATGTGTGTACATGTTTCTATGTGTGTG
>NW_022327651.1:0-14938 GCF_002776525.5 Piliocolobus tephrosceles | reverse complement strand
CACACACATAGAAACATGTACACACATATGTCCATAGGCACGTCCACACTCAGAGACACATGCATGCACACGTGTGCACATGCACAGATATACAGGCATGTGCATGCACAGATACACAGAAACACGCACACACATACGTGCACAGACAAGCCCACACTCACACACACACGTACACTCACATACATGCACACAGATGCACATACAGGCATATGCACACAAATACACAGATACACAGAAACATGCACACATACGTGCATAGGCATGCCACACTCACATGCACACAGACACACAGAGGTGTATGCAGAGACAGAAACTTGTACACGCATCAATGCATAGGCATGTCCACACTCACAGACACATACACTCACATGCATGCACACAGACACAGACGTGTATGCACACACACAGAAACGTGTACACACATCAACGCAAAGTCACTTTCATACTCACAGAGACACACATACAGGTGTATGCACAGAGACACAGCCACGTGTACACAGATCAATGCATAGGCATGTTTACTCACACGCATACATTCACATGTACACAGACACAGACGTGTATGCACCGACACACAGAAACGTGTACACACATCAACACAAAGGCATGTTCATACTCACACAGACACACACAGACGTGTATGCACAGAGACACAGAAACGTATACGCACATCAACGCAAAGGCATGTTCACACTCAGACACAGACCTACACTCACATGCATGCCCTGAGACACACACAGGCACATGCACGCACAGACACACATATATACACACACACGGACACACGCATAGAGACACGTGCAGACGCCACTCACAGATGCACACACACGGGACCCACACAGACGCACGGAGACACCACACACACCTGCGAACACACGTGCACACACACATACGGACACACCCACGCACCCTCACGCTGCACGGCCGCAGTCCGGCCCGCCCTTCCTGCAAACACCGGACATGCTGCTGCTGGAGTGAAAAACCCACATGCAAATGACTCTTAAAGTAGGGTTAGCGCAAGTGACTCTTAAAGTGGGGTTAGCACGTCATTCCTCCCCACTCTGCACCTCGCGTGGGATTAGAACCGGGGAAGCCACGTGTGTGACGGGGCACGGGGCGGCCGCCCGGGGGGGGCCGGAGGAGGTGAGGGTCGAGGAGCCGTCACAGGCCAGAGGAGGTGAGGGGCGAGGACCCGTCTCGTCGGAGGAGGTGAGGGGCGAGGAGCCGTCACAGGCTGGAGGAGGTGAGGGGTGAGGGCCCGTCTCATCGCCGGGACCGGGCGAGGAGCCGTGGCAGGATCGGGGGGCCGTGTGCTGGGTGAACCAGGGCTACCCCCACCAGCAGCCTCCGTGTGGGTTGATCGTCGATGTAATGTGTCATAATTTGGCCTCCGATTCTGACAGGCCTGGCTGACTGGGGTATTAAATCATTGCCTCGAGGGACTCTCACTCTGGCAACGCGGCCTGGTACAGCTGTCATCTCTTCCCACACAGTACCTATCATTTTTGACATGATTGGATCAAAATTAGTCAGTGCATTTAGATGTAAATTACAGACATCCAAGAATAGTAATGAGCACACACACACACACACAAAATACAGGCCCCTCTAGAGCCGACACGGGCCACGGCTTCCACCCGCCCCGCACCGCGTTCCCCCGGCTGATGAAGCAAAGCCTGATAACGAAAGTCGCGTATCAAACAAAGTCGGGAAAGTTTTTGGACGGGCATCTTTAACGGAGCCTTAAATCCCCAGATAACTCTGTAATGTGAGAGGTATCCAAAACCAAACGGCTCCTATCACCAACAGAGACACCTACGTGGCCTCTCCTGCAGCCTGACTCGGTCCCAGCACGGCTTTTGGATGCCTTCCTCGTGCAGAATCCTTCCGAGGAACGAGGAGACGCTGTCCACAGGAGCAACTGACCCGGGCATTCCTGGGGTCAGATTTGCCAGGATAGGGCAAGGGGGCCACTCCGCTTTCTTTCTCGGCAGGTGGACTGTTTCACTGGGGGAGATGGGATGATCTCCTCAGTCCCTCCTTCCTCCTGGAATTCGCACTCAGCCGCCACAAGGCCTTCCCTAAGGAGCGCCTCGAACGCTGTCCGAACACCTTCCAGGCACTGAACAGGGCTCTGCCCCGCCGGCCTCATACCCCAGGCAATCCATCTCCCACCTGCTCCACATACAAACAGGTTTGGAGTCAGGACCTTGTAGCAAACCCTCTCCGGCACCTGCCTTGTGTAAGCCGGCTTGTCCACGACGACAGCATTATTCCGGCTCCAAACTAGCCTACTTTGCCGGCAACTGGTTTTAAATTTTGGTTTCTAATCTAGCCACACACACACACACACATACACACACACACGCAAAAGGAGGAGGGAAATGCTTCTGACCGCGTGCCTCTTTAAATATTTCTTCATCAGACACGGTCGATAAAACTGACAAGGCTGTCCAGAGGGCAGGTGCGAAACCGTTTCTCCTGCAAAACCGTGGAAATCTCGGCGCGCAGAGAAACGGCTCCTCCGGCTCAGGCGGAGAAGACCTGACTTCAATTTGACATCCGCAGGTGACGACGGGGCACCTGTGTTCATTCCCCGGCTCAACCTTTCCACAGGGCCAGGCGGGCTGGAATTAAATTAGGTAATTAGTGTGTGTTGGGCCTGTCACCAGGGTTTAGGGCCACAGCCCGGTGCATGAAGCCGTCATTAAACATCACGGGCTGCGATGACCGGGTGTGTGTGGGAGTTCTGGGGAGTGCAGACCCGGGGCGGGACGGGGGGTGACCCAAGGCAGGCCAGGGCCGGGGAAAAAATAAACCACAAGGTGCTCACCAGAGCCAGAAGGTTACATTGTCTTTATGCTCCCCCCAGCAGGTTCACAGCATAAGGTAACATACTCAGTGTTTCCACTGGAACAACTGGAAACTCCCTCTGGAATACGCAGACAGAGCCCCCACCATCCAGGGTTTCATGGCAACATAAAGCAATCCTGGAATAAAGCAAACACGTACCTGAGCATTTTTTTTCTTTTTCTTTTTTTTTTTTCTTGAGATGCAGTTTCGCTCTTCTTGCCCAGGCTAGAGTGCAATGGCACAGTCTCAGCTGACTGCAACCTTTGCCTCCCAGATTCAAGCCATTCCCCTGCCTCAGCCTCCCAAGTAGCTGGGATGACAGGCACCTGCCACCGCGCCCGGCTAATTTGAATATTTTTAGCAGAGACGGGGCTTTACCTTGCTGGCCCAGGCTGGTCTCGAACTCTCGACCTCAGGTGATGCACCTGCCTCGGCCTCCCAAAGTGCTGGCATGACAGGTGTGAGTCAACGCGCCTGGCCTATCTTTTTATTATTATTTTATTTTTTTAAGACGGGGTATTGCTCTGTTGCCCGGGCTGGAGTGCAATGGCACAGTCTCAGCTCACTGCAACCTCTGCCTCCCAGATTCAAGCCATTCCCCTGCCTCAGCCTCCCGAGTAGCTGGGACTACAGACATGAGCCACCATACCTATTTTTTTTATTATTATTTTGTGTAGAAATTGGGGGGGGGGTCTTGCTATGTTGCCCAGGCTGGCCTTGAACTCCTGGCCTCAAGCGATCCTCCCACCTTGGTTTCTCAAAATGCTGGGATTGCACGATTGCAGGCGTGAGCCACCAACCCTGCCGCCCTTGGCCATTTCTGACCTCCTGAGTTGAAAGACTCAGTATATTTGAAAGGGGGTGTTTGCGGCCAGGCGTGGTGGCTCATGCCTGTAATCCTAGAACTTTGGGAGACTGAGGTGGGCAGATCACCTGAGGTCAGGAGTGTGAGACCAGCCTGACCAGCACGGTGCACAGGTACGGCGTGCACCTGTAACCCCAGCTACTTTGGAAGCTGAGGCATGAGAATCGCTTGAACCCGGGAGGCAGAGGTTGCAGTGAGCCGAGATCGTACCATTGCACTCCAGCCTGGGCGACAGAGCGAGACTCTGTCTCAAAAAGATGAAAATAAAATAAATAAAAATAAACAAAATAAAATATCTATCGTAAATGAAATTTGCTATGAGTGTGGTGGGTACAACTTGGGAAAATGTTTGGTGAAAAGGGAGCAGTTTCCCCTCTCTCCTGGCTGAGTGAAATTGAAGAGGTAAATATCTTTTCCTTTTTCTTTTCTTTTTTTTTTTTTTTTTTCTTTTTTTGAGACGGAGTCTCGCTCTGTCGCCAAGGCTGGAGTGCAGTAGCACAATCTCAGCTCACTGCAACCTCCACCTCCCGGGTTCATACCATTCTTCTGCCTCAGCCTCCCGAGTAGCTGGGACTACAGACCTCCCGACCCACACCCGGCTAATTATTTTATTTTTTTATTTTTCTAGAAACGAGGTATCGCTGTGTCGCTCAGACAAGTCTCCAACTTCTGGTCTCAAGCAACCCTCCAGCCTCAGCCTCCCTAAGTCATAGGATTACAGGCATGAGCCACCGTGTCCAGACAAATGTGCGTGTGTTTTCTTTTTCAGCCAGTCTGCAAATGGCCATTTGTTACACCCACGGAAACAGCTTCGTAAGGGGGAGGCTTGCATTTCCAGAACCGTGTCTGGATTGGTCCTTGGAGCTAACCTACTACAGTACAGATGCCTTAGGTACGTTTACAGGTACGTTGGCTGAGTGCCGTGGCTCACACCCACAATCCTAGCACTTTAGGAGGCTGAGGGGGGAGGATCACTTGAGCCTAGGATTTCGAGGCTGGATAAGTTATGACAATACTGCTGAACTTCAGCCTGGAAGACGTAGAAAGACCCCGTCTCTACCAAAAAGAAAAAAATCACTTAAAAAATAATTAGCCGGGCGTGGTGGCGGCACCTGTAGTCCCAGCTACTCAGGAGGCTGAGGCAGGAGAATGGCGTAAACCCGGGAGGCGGAGGCTGCAGTGAGCTGAGATCCGGCCACTGCACTCCAGCCTGGGCGACAGAGCGAGACTCTGTCTCAAAACAAAACAATGCAAAGGAACCTGATCACCTCACTGCACTTCAGCCTGGGCAACAGAATCAGGCCCCATCTGTACTAAAAATAAAATAACAGGCCGGGCGCGGTGGCTCAGGCCTGTCATCCCAGCACTTTGGGAGGCCGGGGCAGGTGGATCACAAGGTCAGGAGATTGAGACCATCCTGGCTAACACGGTGAAACCCCATCTCTACTAAAAATACAAAAAAAAAAAAAAAATTAGCTAGACATGGTGGCAGGTGCCTGTTGTCCCAGTTTCTTGGGAGGCTGAGGCAGGAGAATGACATGAACCCGGGAGGCGGAGGTTGCAGTGAGCTGAGATCACACCCCTGCGCTCCAGCCTGGGTAACAGAGCAAGACTCCATCTCAAAAAAAAAAAGAAAAAGAAAAAAGAAAATTAGCCAGGCGAGGTGGCGGCGCCTGTTACCCCCAGCTCCTCAGGAGGCTGAGGCAGGAGAATCGCCTGAACCCAGGAGGCGGAGGTTGCAGTGAGCCGAGATTGCACCGCTGCACTCCAGCCTGGGTGACAGAGCCAGACTCCGTCTCAATACATAAATAAATTAATTAGTTAATGTAAAAATTAATTAATTAGTTAATGTAAAAAGCCAGACGACTTGTCTTGGGCCACCTGGCTGAGCTTGGGACTCAGGAGGGCTTCCGCACCGTCTATATGCAGGAATCGTTGTCAACACCGGTCCCGTTGCTGAAGATAAAAGACGTTTCATTTCCAGAGTGTAGAAAACAGGGTCTCTCTTGAATTTCTGGACACCCTCAGACCATAACGGACAATCACTCGAGGCAGCATCACGGCCTCGCTCCCCAACAGGGCAGAGGCGCTCGGGGCCCCCCCCAACACCGGCTCGGGGCGAGTCACCTCTGACCGCAATTACCATCACGAGTGAGCCGGGCTCAAGTCTTTGATCACTTCTCCTTCTACGCCTTGAGGGATCCCACAAAACACATCTCCAAATTCGGATCCTTTTTACGACGCCCTGTGTCGACTTTGAAGTTAAATTATCTACCAGGAGGAACTGCCTAAGTTTTCTGGGCACAGTTCTCTGGACTCTTGGCTTTTTTCGCCTGTGAACCGCGTTCACCGAAAGCAATGTAATGTTCCTGGAATAGCAGAAAGAGGCCGGGTGCTAGGGTGTGGGCCTGTAAGTCTGAGCATTTTGGGAGGCTGAGGGGGAAGGATTGCTTGAGCCTAGGAGTTTGAAAGCAGCCGGGGCAACACGGCAAGACCCCAGGTGTATAAAAGAATAATTTTTTGGCAGGGAGCGGTGGCTCAGGCCTGTCATCCCAGCACTTTGGAAGGATGACACGGGTGGATCACCTGAGGTCAGGAGTTCGAGACCGGCCTGGCCAACATGGCAAAACCCCGTCACTACTAAAAATACAAAAATGAGCCGGGCGTGGTGGTGCAGGTGCCTGTAACCCCAGCTACTCGGGAGGCTGAGGCAGGAGAATCGCTCGAACCCGGGAGGCGGAGCTTGCAGTGAAGGGAGATCTCACCGTTGCAGTCCAGGCTGGGGGACAGAGCGAGACTCTCACTCAAAAAACAAAACAAAACAGAGCCTATTCCTATCATACAGGAAATGTCTAGAACCAGCAAACCCTGCAGAGACAGAAGGTAGATTTTGACTTGCCTGGGTGTGGGGATGCTACATGACCAGTTCTTCCCCCGGCTCTGTTTTTGGGGGATGACAATATTCTGGAATTACGTAGAGGAGAGGCTAGTACAATATGGCGAATGCAGTAAATACCAACAAACGGTTCTGCTTAAAATGGTTGCAGCACTTTGGGAGGCCGAGGCAGGAGCATCGCTGGAGACCAGGAGTACAAGAGGGGTTTGAGCAACACGGTAAGACCCTGTCTCTACCAAGAAAATCGTTAATAACACAAACATCAGCCAGGCATGGTGGTGCACGCCCACGGCCCCACCTACTCAGGAGGCTGAGGCCGGAGGAGCACCTGAGCCCGGGACGTCAAGGCTGCAGTGAGCTGTGATTGCACCACTGCAGCCTGGCCTGGGCAGCAGAGCGGGACTCTGTCTCAAAACAAACACGTCCGTAATAAAAATAAAATGGCCGATTGCACGTTTCATGAAAGTCGCCTCCATAAAAAATATTTTAAATGTCAAAAAGAGCGCAGAGGCCGGGCACGGTGGCTCACGCCTGCGATCCCAGTGCTTCGGGAGGCCGAGGCAGGTGGATCGCCTGAGGTCAGGGGTTCGAGACCAGCCTGGCCAACACGGCGAAACCCCATCTCTACTTCAACAATATAAAAAATGAGCCGGGCGTGGTGGCGGGCACCTGTCATCCCAGCTACTCGGGAGGCTGAGGCAGGAGAATCGCTTGAACCCGGGAGGCAGAGGTGGCAGTGAGCCAAGATCATGCCAGGGCACTCCAGCCCGGGTGACAGAGCGAGACGCCGTCTCAAAAAATAATAATAAATAAATAAATGCCCCAGGAAGAGCGGGATCAGGGTGCCGTCTTCCTACCGCCCCCCACCCCCCGCCAGGCCATCCCCGAGGCTGCTGTCTGCAGAAAGGGACATCCGGCCACAGTGCACGAACTCAGAGTCCTTCCAGCCGACAGCACAGAAACGGCCGAAAACAACAAGAGAAACAAAAGCCCCTTTTGAATACAACCTGGGAACTTGTCTCCTGCTGCTTCAGCCATGCTGTGAACAATAAATAAATCTTTGGCAGGAGGAGGGGGGTGTCTGGCATCCAGTGGGATTGTCCCCAAAGCACAGAAAGAATCAGAAGACGGTGGCGTTACCGAAGCATGAATATTTCACCAGGCTCCAGACCTCCCTGGATTCCAAACGAACAGTCATCAGGTCCCAGGAGCTCCGCCTCCTCCCCGCCCAAATCCATCATCGTTTTCCTGAAATGGGTTTTTATTATCATTATTATTATTATTATTATTATTATTATTATTATTATTATTTGCTGATTGCACACCACCCCATCCCATGTAAAACTCCGTCCTGTTTTTCTTTCCGAAAATGAGATTTTCATAATATAAATCAGAAGTGTTTGGGAAACGGTGGGGTGAGCCTCACGCGGGATCCCTGACTCCCCCAGCGACTCCCTCTCCAAGGAGAGCCACTGGCAGGCAAGCTTTGCCCTTGGATGCCCTTGAGAGCCTCGTGGCTGTCCTGAGCGTCCGTCAACCCCAAATCCAGGGGAGGGCTCCAGCTAATGACAGGTGTGCCCACCCAGGGTCGGGACCCAGGTCTTCACATCCTGCACACGAATGCCCTCTTCTGACCTTGCAACTCTGACCAAATATCTCCTCTGGCCAGAAAGTTCTGGGGCTTTCTCTGAGGCTGCAAACGTTGAAGCAAATGAGACAAGCCATTTCTGACTTCCGAGGCCGTGAAAAATTAATATGTTTCTGAGTTCCGGGAAGGGCGTCCAAACCTTTTCTGCTCGTCACTCAAAAAAAAAAAAAGGGAGAAACTCATCTGTCTTTGGAGAGTTTTCTCACTTGCCCTGCCCTCAGTCGAAAGAAAAGCATGTTATTCCGTTTGCGTTTGGTCGTTGGGTTGCTTTTGATGCACAGAGTTTTACGGACATTGTTTTGCAGAGTCGGAAGGTGTATCACGTTCTCCCGTCATGATATTAATTATACCTTAGCAGGTGTTTGACGAATGTGTGTCGAATCCCTAACCGCTAAGGTGACGGTGTAATGAAGTGTAGAGCTTCAGAAGGTGATGAGGTTGGGAGGAGACGCTGAGTGTCTTTATAAAAGGGACCCCAGGCCTGTCATCCCAGCACTTTGGGAGGCCGAGGCGGGCGGATCACAAGGCCAAGAGATCAAGACCAGCCTGGCCAACACGGTGAAACCCCGTCTCTACTAAAAATACATAAATTAGCTGGGCACAGTGGCAGGTGCCTGTCATCCCAGCTACTGGGGAGGCGGAAACAGGAGAATCACTTGAACCCGGGAGGCGGAGGTTGAAGTGAGTCAAGATTGCACCACTGCACTCCAGCCTGGGCAATAAGAATGAAATTCCAACTCAAAAATAAAATAATAAAATAAAATAAAACAAAAAGGAAAGCAAACTCTTCCTTCTCTGCATGTAAATCAACGTACCTTTTCCTTGTTGTTGCTTCTGAAAAATGAGACAAAATGAAGCGAAGAGAATGATATGTTGTGATGTAAACACACACACACACGTCTTCCTTTGCTCTGCACCAATTACAAATGAGAGCCAGTTTAGTGAATGTGTAAATTTTTCCACCCTAGAGGTTGAGCTCTCTGGGTATAGAAACCTATCCCTGTGTTTCAGCTCACCTGTTTGCCGTAGATGGCGTTTTCCTGTTGGAATTGTCCTTCGTAAAGACCAAACAGTGGAGGCCGGGCACGGTGGCTCACGCTTGTAATCCCAGCACTTTGGGAGGCCGAGGTGGGTGCATCACGAGGTCAGGAATTCAAGACCAGCCTCACCAAGATGGTGAAACCCCGTCTCCACTTAAAAAAAAAAAAAAATACAAAAATTAGCCAGGCATGGTGGCAGGAGCCTGTAGTCCCAGCTACAAGGGAGGCTGAGGCAGAGAATTGCTTGAACCCAGGAGGTGGAGGTTGCAGTGAGTCGAGATTGCACCACTGCACTCCAGCCTGGGCGACAGATCAAGACTCTGTCTAAAAAAAAAAGATAGATGGATGGTGGATAGATGGATTACATGGATAGATAGATAGATGATTGATAGATAGATAGATAGATAGACAGAATCATCAAGCACAGTGGCTCATGTGTGTAATCCCAGCACTTTGGGAGGCTGAGATGGGCAGATCACAAGGTCAAGAGATTGAGACCATTCTGGCCAACATGGTGAAATCCCATCTCTACTAAAAATATAAAAATTTAGCTGGGCGTGGTGGCACCTGTAGTCCCAGCTACTTGGGAGGCTGAGGCAGGAGAATCACTTGAATCCAGAAGGCAGAGGTTGCAGTGAGCCGAGATCACACCACCGCACTCCAGCCTGGGCGACAGATAGAGACTCCGTCTCAAAAGAAGAAAGGAAGGAAGGAGGGAAGGAAAGAAGGAGGGAAGGAAGGAAGAAGGGAAGGAGGGAAGGAAGGAAGGAGGGAAGAAAGGAAGGAAGGAAGGAGGGAAGGAAGGAAGGAAGGAGGGAAGAAAAGAAGGAAAGAAAATCTACAGCAAAATACCACAAACCACAAGGCTTAAACAACAGACATTAATTTCTCACACACATGAAGACTGGAGACCCAGGATCAAAGTGGCAACATCTCAGTTCCTGGTGAGGACTCCTTTCCCGGCCTGCAGACGGCAGCCTTCTTGCTGTGTCGTTCCATGGTGGGAGGGGTCGAGAGAAAGAGACAGAGAGAGACACAGAGAGAGAGGAAGCTCTAGAGTCCCTTTTTTGAGGATCGTAATCCCATTCACGAGGTTCCACCATCACAACTTCCTCACCTCCCAAAGACCAGCCCCCCCGTAACTCCATGACTTCGGGGTTCAGGGTTTCAACATAGGACTTGGCAGGATAAAGCAATCATTCGGTCTGCAGAAAAAGATCCACAAAGCCATTTTGGAACCTGGACTGGGACACAGCGGTGGGTCTGGGGAAGCTCCAAACCCTCTCTGTGGTATCTGCAATAACCACGGGGTTTTTGTCATTGCTGTTGCTGTTGGTTTTGGTTTTTGAGATGGAGTCTCGCTGTGTCGTCCAGGCTGGAGCTCAGCAGCACGATCTCGGCTCGCTGCAACCTCCGCCTCCCGGGTTTACGCCATTCTCCTGCCTCAGCCTCCCAAGTAGCTGGGACTGCGGGCGCCCGCCACCACGCCTGGCTAATTTTAGTATTTTTAGTAGAAACAAGGTTTCACCATGTTGGCCAGGATGGTCTTGATCTCCTGACCTCATGATCCCCTCACCTCGGCCTCCCAAAGTGCTGGGATGACAGGCGTGAGCCACCGTGCCCGGCCAACCACGGGTTTTTTCCAAAGACTGAAACAAAAGAAAACAAAACAAAAAACCACCGAAACAAAATTCACAAAAGTACGTGCGTTCCGACTCGCCAAAGTCTCACCTGACATATTTTTCGTTTTCCTCATAAAACATTGACGAGTCGGATTTCCTGCCTCCAACAAGCCGTAGAAAGACAACAAACTATCATGGAACGTCCACACGCGTCTACTATGAAAGCAGGAGCATCTCACCACGTAAGGGCTCTGGATACAGGAAAAAAGCCAGAAATTAACATTTCACGCCAGACGAGGGAAGCACAAAGGGAAGACGGCCTGGGACGTTCATCCTTCATCCTCACGAATTACCGCGTGCTGTTGGAGACATACGTGGGGTTTGTCTACGCCACGTGGGTGTCTGTCAATAAACGTCTGTCCCTGCGTCCAGGGCCCCTTTGAGCCTCTCCCCCCTGCACAGGTAGCTCCACAAACCCTCAGGGAATCAGCACAGGTTGGACTCGTGGCCTATGGGGCTCCAGGGCCCTCAGGGTGGACCTGCAGCCTGGACTGGACAATCCTGAGTAACTTTTTTTCTGTTTGTTTGTTTTTGAGACGGAGTCTCGCTCTGTCGCCCGGGCTGGAGTGCAGTGGCCGGAGCTCAGCTCACTGCAAGCTCCGCCTCACGGGTTCACGCCATTCTCCTGCCTCAGCCTCCTGAGTAGCTGGGAGTACAGGCGCCCGCCACCTCGCCTGGCTAGTTTTTTTGTATTTTTAGTAGAGACGGGGTTTCACCGTGTTAGCCAGGATGGTCTCGATCTCCTGACCTCGTGATCCGCCCGTCTCGGCCTCACAAAATGCTGGGATTACAGGCATGAGCCACCGCGCTTGGCCAGTCCTGTGTAACTTCTGTAGCAGCGTCAGGAGCCTGAGGAAGGGGTCCGTGTTCGCCACACAGATGTGTATGTCTGGGTACGGGTGGGAATGCATGCGTCCAGGTGTGTGTGCATGGGCTGGTGTACGTGTGTGTCTGTGCAGGTGTGTATGAATGTGTGTGTGTGTATATGTCTGTGGGTGTGAATGTGTGTACAGCTGTGCGTGAAGGTGTGTGTGAATGCATGTGTGTGGGTGTGAATGTGTGTGTACAGGCGTGTGTGTGTGTGCGTGCGCCTGTGTGTGTGCAGACGCGTTTGAATGTGTGTGTCCTGGGGTGTATTGTGGGGTTGTAAATGTGTGTGTACAGGTGTGTGCGTGCCTGTGTGTGTACGGGTGTGTGTGTATGAATTATGTATGTCTGTGTGTGGATGTGAATGTGTGTGTACAGGCATGTGTGTGTGTGCCTGTGTGTGTGTGCAGGCGTGTATGAATGTGTGTGTCCCGGTGTGTATGTGTGGGATTGTGCCTGTGTGTGTACAGGTGTGTATGAATGTGTGTGTATGTGTGGGGTGTGTGTGGGGTGTGTATGAATGTGTGTGGGTGTGAACGTGTGTGCACCTGTGTGTAGGACTGTATGAATGTGTGTGCAGGTGTGTATGTGGGGTGTGTATGAATGTGTGTGCATGTGGGTGTGTGTGGGGTGTGCATGAATGTGTGTGGGTGTGAACGTGTGTGCACCTGTGTGTGCAGGAGTGTATGAATGTGTGTGCAGGTGTGTATGTGGGGTGTGTATGAATGTGTGTGTATGTGGGGGTGTGTGGGGTGTGTGTGAATGTGTGTGGGTGTGAACGTGTGTGCACCTGTCTGTGTGTGTGCAGGAGTGTATGTCTGTCTCCGTGTGCACAGGCCAGGGACGCTCACACTCAAAAGAAACAGCTCTGTTGATTCATTCGTGCCCCCACCGTGGTGCCTTGTGCAGAGTTCATCGCACCCCAAAAGACTCAGCGCCCGGCGTGAACCCTGAGGGGTCCAGCCTGCGCAGCTGCGTGTCCCCAAAACCCCACCGTGTGGAACCCACCACATTCCTGAAGGAAACAGTCTTCCCAGCGGGGCAGGCTTGAACCTGCTACCCTACAGGCCTAGGTCTTCCTATTCAGCTCCATGCCCGGGTACCTCCCGGGGTCTCCGCCCCCCAGCTCTGGAGTCTGTGTGAAGCTCATCAAAACGCCAACCATCCAGCACTTTGGGAGGCCGAGGTGGGCGGATCCTCCGAGGTCAGAAGTTCAAGACCAGCCTGGCCAACATGGTGAAGCCCCATCTCTACTAAAAATACAAAATTAGCCAGGTGTAGTGGCAGGTGCTTGTCATCCCAGCTACTCAGGAGGCTGAGGCAGGAGAATGGCGTGAACCCGGGAGGCGGAGGTTGCAGTGAGCCGAGATCGCGCCACTGCACTCCAGCCTGGAGGACGCAGCGAGACTCTGTCTCAAAAAAAAAAAAAAAAAAAAAATGGCCACCACCCAGACCAAGCCCACCGGACACCCAGGACTCTGCATTGCAGCCATCACAGGCAGGAAACTTGACCGAGGTGGCCACAGGGGTGAAGCAGGGCTGCCTGTGTTGACTTTTCCAGCCCTGTGGGAATGCAGGGGCTCAGGTGCCCCCCACCGTCGGTCCCCGGCCTCCTGGCCGGCCCCAGGAACCCCCTGCCGCTCCCTTACTTGGGGACGGTTATTGGGACCGGGCACGTTTGCTGCCCTGAGCCTGCGAGTCTGTGTTGAAGCTGCCACTGGGATGCCAACGGCTCCGTCCCAGCCAACAGACCACTTGTGTGCCCACCCAGGCTCTCCAAGCCCACCGGTGCCCCCAGGAAATGTACCAGCCACAGACCTTTGCTCCTCATCCAGGACCCCAGACCGACGTCTGTGGGGTGTGTCATCCTGCCAGGTGCCTCCTGCATGACGGGCAGCCGAGGCCTCCTCCATCCCCGTCCTCCCGTCTCCGCCTCATCTGCAGGCCCCACGTCTGCACCCTCAGGAACCAACATTTCGGATGCGACATCTCTTGATTGGCCCGTCCTGGGGTCTCTTCCCTCGTCTCGCTGCACACGCCCGGGCTTCGTGGTTCGATTATGGATTAAGGTCAGTGTCAGAACGCAGCAGCTCCGTCACCTGCAGGGAACCGGCTTTTTTAGGCCGTGATGACGGTGACACGCGGGCCGCCCGTCAGCCAGCCGGGGGGCGTGTACTCAGCGTGGGGGACCCCCCGTGCCCTGGCGTTCTACAAAACGGGTCTCCCAGGACGCAGCCCTGGCACGTTTCTACCCAGAGAATGCGCCTCTCTGGAAAGCCGTCCGCCCGGCCTCGCGTCTGAGACCTGTCAGCTTCGCCTATAGAGAGTCACGTCAGAAATCCAACGGCCGAGGCGGCGCGTGCCAGCGACGCGGCACCTGTCATGTCCTGACTTGTCGTTTGTGATGTTCTAAGGGAAGACGGTGTCAGACGAAGGCGGGCGGGGAAGACGGCTGGATGTTTCGTGTTTCTCTTTTTTGTTTTTTTTTCCCCGCCTTTAAAAAATAAAAGAGAAAGACACAAGCTCGACACGACGGGCTGTAAAGTTTTTGTGTAAAACGTGGGGCCGCGTTCGGAAAGCCGGTGGTGAAGGAGGCAGGTAGCGCGTGGCCGGATGGGGCGTCTCCGGGGGTGGCCAAGGGGGGGTGCAGGACCCTCCGGGAAACCAGGGGACTGTGTGCCGGGTCTGGATGTGGATTCTCGGGGTTTTTCTTCTTTCCTTTCTTTCTTTTTCTTTCCTCTCTTCCTCCCTCCCTTCCCTGTGTCTCTCTCTATATCTCTCTGTCTCTGTGTCTCTCCTCTCCATCTCTCTGTTTTCGGATCTCTGTGTCTCTCTGTCTCTATGTCTGTCTCTCTTTGTATCTGTCTCTCCGTATTGGCCTCTATCTCTGTCTCTCTCTATCTCTGTCTCTGTTTTTCTCTTTGTCTCTCTGTCTCTGCCTGTGTGTCTCTCTGTCTCTCTGTCTCTGTCTCTCTGTATCTCTATCTTTGTCTCTATCTCTCTCTGTCTGTCTTTATATCTCTCTATCTCTCTCCATCTCTCTCTTTGTATCTCTGTGTCTGTGTCTCTCTCTGTCTCTATCTCTCC
>NW_022327650.1:0-14883 GCF_002776525.5 Piliocolobus tephrosceles | reverse complement strand
CACACACATAGAAACATGTACACACATATGTCCATAGGCACGTCCACACTCAGAGACACATGCATGCACACGTGTGCACATGCACAGATATACAGGCATGTGCATGCACAGATACACAGAAACACGCACACACATACGTGCACAGACAAGCCCACACTCACACACACACGTACACTCACATACATGCACACAGATGCACATACAGGCATATGCACACAAATACACAGATACACAGAAACATGCACACATACGTGCATAGGCATGCCACACTCACATGCACACAGACACACAGAGGTGTATGCAGAGACAGAAACTTGTACACGCATCAATGCATAGGCATGTCCACACTCACAGACACATACACTCACATGCATGCACACAGACACAGACGTGTATGCACACACACAGAAACGTGTACACACATCAACGCAAAGTCACTTTCATACTCACAGAGACACACATACAGGTGTATGCACAGAGACACAGCCACGTGTACACAGATCAATGCATAGGCATGTTTACTCACACGCATACATTCACATGTACACAGACACAGACGTGTATGCACCGACACACAGAAACGTGTACACACATCAACACAAAGGCATGTTCATACTCACACAGACACACACAGACGTGTATGCACAGAGACACAGAAACGTATACGCACATCAACGCAAAGGCATGTTCACACTCAGACACAGACCTACACTCACATGCATGCCCTGAGACACACACAGGCACATGCACGCACAGACACACATATATACACACACACGGACACACGCATAGAGACACGTGCAGACGCCACTCACAGATGCACACACACGGGACCCACACAGACGCACGGAGACACCACACACACCTGCGAACACACGTGCACACACACATACGGACACACCCACGCACCCTCACGCTGCACGGCCGCAGTCCGGCCCGCCCTTCCTGCAAACACCGGACATGCTGCTGCTGGAGTGAAAAACCCACATGCAAATGACTCTTAAAGTAGGGTTAGCGCAAGTGACTCTTAAAGTGGGGTTAGCACGTCATTCCTCCCCACTCTGCACCTCGCGTGGGATTAGAACCGGGGAAGCCACGTGTGTGACGGGGCACGGGGCGGCCGCCCGGGGGGGGCCGGAGGAGGTGAGGGTCGAGGAGCCGTCACAGGCCAGAGGAGGTGAGGGGCGAGGACCCGTCTCGTCGGAGGAGGTGAGGGGCGAGGAGCCGTCACAGGCTGGAGGAGGTGAGGGGTGAGGGCCCGTCTCATCGCCGGGACCGGGCGAGGAGCCGTGGCAGGATCGGGGGGCCGTGTGCTGGGTGAACCAGGGCTACCCCCACCAGCAGCCTCCGTGTGGGTTGATCGTCGATGTAATGTGTCATAATTTGGCCTCCGATTCTGACAGGCCTGGCTGACTGGGGTATTAAATCATTGCCTCGAGGGACTCTCACTCTGGCAACGCGGCCTGGTACAGCTGTCATCTCTTCCCACACAGTACCTATCATTTTTGACATGATTGGATCAAAATTAGTCAGTGCATTTAGATGTAAATTACAGACATCCAAGAATAGTAATGAGCACACACACACACACACAAAATACAGGCCCCTCTAGAGCCGACACGGGCCACGGCTTCCACCCGCCCCGCACCGCGTTCCCCCGGCTGATGAAGCAAAGCCTGATAACGAAAGTCGCGTATCAAACAAAGTCGGGAAAGTTTTTGGACGGGCATCTTTAACGGAGCCTTAAATCCCCAGATAACTCTGTAATGTGAGAGGTATCCAAAACCAAACGGCTCCTATCACCAACAGAGACACCTACGTGGCCTCTCCTGCAGCCTGACTCGGTCCCAGCACGGCTTTTGGATGCCTTCCTCGTGCAGAATCCTTCCGAGGAACGAGGAGACGCTGTCCACAGGAGCAACTGACCCGGGCATTCCTGGGGTCAGATTTGCCAGGATAGGGCAAGGGGGCCACTCCGCTTTCTTTCTCGGCAGGTGGACTGTTTCACTGGGGGAGATGGGATGATCTCCTCAGTCCCTCCTTCCTCCTGGAATTCGCACTCAGCCGCCACAAGGCCTTCCCTAAGGAGCGCCTCGAACGCTGTCCGAACACCTTCCAGGCACTGAACAGGGCTCTGCCCCGCCGGCCTCATACCCCAGGCAATCCATCTCCCACCTGCTCCACATACAAACAGGTTTGGAGTCAGGACCTTGTAGCAAACCCTCTCCGGCACCTGCCTTGTGTAAGCCGGCTTGTCCACGACGACAGCATTATTCCGGCTCCAAACTAGCCTACTTTGCCGGCAACTGGTTTTAAATTTTGGTTTCTAATCTAGCCACACACACACACACACATACACACACACACGCAAAAGGAGGAGGGAAATGCTTCTGACCGCGTGCCTCTTTAAATATTTCTTCATCAGACACGGTCGATAAAACTGACAAGGCTGTCCAGAGGGCAGGTGCGAAACCGTTTCTCCTGCAAAACCGTGGAAATCTCGGCGCGCAGAGAAACGGCTCCTCCGGCTCAGGCGGAGAAGACCTGACTTCAATTTGACATCCGCAGGTGACGACGGGGCACCTGTGTTCATTCCCCGGCTCAACCTTTCCACAGGGCCAGGCGGGCTGGAATTAAATTAGGTAATTAGTGTGTGTTGGGCCTGTCACCAGGGTTTAGGGCCACAGCCCGGTGCATGAAGCCGTCATTAAACATCACGGGCTGCGATGACCGGGTGTGTGTGGGAGTTCTGGGGAGTGCAGACCCGGGGCGGGACGGGGGGTGACCCAAGGCAGGCCAGGGCCGGGGAAAAAATAAACCACAAGGTGCTCACCAGAGCCAGAAGGTTACATTGTCTTTATGCTCCCCCCAGCAGGTTCACAGCATAAGGTAACATACTCAGTGTTTCCACTGGAACAACTGGAAACTCCCTCTGGAATACGCAGACAGAGCCCCCACCATCCAGGGTTTCATGGCAACATAAAGCAATCCTGGAATAAAGCAAACACGTACCTGAGCATTTTTTTTCTTTTTCTTTTTTTTTTTTCTTGAGATGCAGTTTCGCTCTTCTTGCCCAGGCTAGAGTGCAATGGCACAGTCTCAGCTGACTGCAACCTTTGCCTCCCAGATTCAAGCCATTCCCCTGCCTCAGCCTCCCAAGTAGCTGGGATGACAGGCACCTGCCACCGCGCCCGGCTAATTTGAATATTTTTAGCAGAGACGGGGCTTTACCTTGCTGGCCCAGGCTGGTCTCGAACTCTCGACCTCAGGTGATGCACCTGCCTCGGCCTCCCAAAGTGCTGGCATGACAGGTGTGAGTCAACGCGCCTGGCCTATCTTTTTATTATTATTTTATTTTTTTAAGACGGGGTATTGCTCTGTTGCCCGGGCTGGAGTGCAATGGCACAGTCTCAGCTCACTGCAACCTCTGCCTCCCAGATTCAAGCCATTCCCCTGCCTCAGCCTCCCGAGTAGCTGGGACTACAGACATGAGCCACCATACCTATTTTTTTTATTATTATTTTGTGTAGAAATTGGGGGGGGGGTCTTGCTATGTTGCCCAGGCTGGCCTTGAACTCCTGGCCTCAAGCGATCCTCCCACCTTGGTTTCTCAAAATGCTGGGATTGCACGATTGCAGGCGTGAGCCACCAACCCTGCCGCCCTTGGCCATTTCTGACCTCCTGAGTTGAAAGACTCAGTATATTTGAAAGGGGGTGTTTGCGGCCAGGCGTGGTGGCTCATGCCTGTAATCCTAGAACTTTGGGAGACTGAGGTGGGCAGATCACCTGAGGTCAGGAGTGTGAGACCAGCCTGACCAGCACGGTGCACAGGTACGGCGTGCACCTGTAACCCCAGCTACTTTGGAAGCTGAGGCATGAGAATCGCTTGAACCCGGGAGGCAGAGGTTGCAGTGAGCCGAGATCGTACCATTGCACTCCAGCCTGGGCGACAGAGCGAGACTCTGTCTCAAAAAGATGAAAATAAAATAAATAAAAATAAACAAAATAAAATATCTATCGTAAATGAAATTTGCTATGAGTGTGGTGGGTACAACTTGGGAAAATGTTTGGTGAAAAGGGAGCAGTTTCCCCTCTCTCCTGGCTGAGTGAAATTGAAGAGGTAAATATCTTTTCCTTTTTCTTTTCTTTTTTTTTTTTTTTTTTCTTTTTTTGAGACGGAGTCTCGCTCTGTCGCCAAGGCTGGAGTGCAGTAGCACAATCTCAGCTCACTGCAACCTCCACCTCCCGGGTTCATACCATTCTTCTGCCTCAGCCTCCCGAGTAGCTGGGACTACAGACCTCCCGACCCACACCCGGCTAATTATTTTATTTTTTTATTTTTCTAGAAACGAGGTATCGCTGTGTCGCTCAGACAAGTCTCCAACTTCTGGTCTCAAGCAACCCTCCAGCCTCAGCCTCCCTAAGTCATAGGATTACAGGCATGAGCCACCGTGTCCAGACAAATGTGCGTGTGTTTTCTTTTTCAGCCAGTCTGCAAATGGCCATTTGTTACACCCACGGAAACAGCTTCGTAAGGGGGAGGCTTGCATTTCCAGAACCGTGTCTGGATTGGTCCTTGGAGCTAACCTACTACAGTACAGATGCCTTAGGTACGTTTACAGGTACGTTGGCTGAGTGCCGTGGCTCACACCCACAATCCTAGCACTTTAGGAGGCTGAGGGGGGAGGATCACTTGAGCCTAGGATTTCGAGGCTGGATAAGTTATGACAATACTGCTGAACTTCAGCCTGGAAGACGTAGAAAGACCCCGTCTCTACCAAAAAGAAAAAAATCACTTAAAAAATAATTAGCCGGGCGTGGTGGCGGCACCTGTAGTCCCAGCTACTCAGGAGGCTGAGGCAGGAGAATGGCGTAAACCCGGGAGGCGGAGGCTGCAGTGAGCTGAGATCCGGCCACTGCACTCCAGCCTGGGCGACAGAGCGAGACTCTGTCTCAAAACAAAACAATGCAAAGGAACCTGATCACCTCACTGCACTTCAGCCTGGGCAACAGAATCAGGCCCCATCTGTACTAAAAATAAAATAACAGGCCGGGCGCGGTGGCTCAGGCCTGTCATCCCAGCACTTTGGGAGGCCGGGGCAGGTGGATCACAAGGTCAGGAGATTGAGACCATCCTGGCTAACACGGTGAAACCCCATCTCTACTAAAAATACAAAAAAAAAAAAAAAATTAGCTAGACATGGTGGCAGGTGCCTGTTGTCCCAGTTTCTTGGGAGGCTGAGGCAGGAGAATGACATGAACCCGGGAGGCGGAGGTTGCAGTGAGCTGAGATCACACCCCTGCGCTCCAGCCTGGGTAACAGAGCAAGACTCCATCTCAAAAAAAAAAAGAAAAAGAAAAAAGAAAATTAGCCAGGCGAGGTGGCGGCGCCTGTTACCCCCAGCTCCTCAGGAGGCTGAGGCAGGAGAATCGCCTGAACCCAGGAGGCGGAGGTTGCAGTGAGCCGAGATTGCACCGCTGCACTCCAGCCTGGGTGACAGAGCCAGACTCCGTCTCAATACATAAATAAATTAATTAGTTAATGTAAAAATTAATTAATTAGTTAATGTAAAAAGCCAGACGACTTGTCTTGGGCCACCTGGCTGAGCTTGGGACTCAGGAGGGCTTCCGCACCGTCTATATGCAGGAATCGTTGTCAACACCGGTCCCGTTGCTGAAGATAAAAGACGTTTCATTTCCAGAGTGTAGAAAACAGGGTCTCTCTTGAATTTCTGGACACCCTCAGACCATAACGGACAATCACTCGAGGCAGCATCACGGCCTCGCTCCCCAACAGGGCAGAGGCGCTCGGGGCCCCCCCCAACACCGGCTCGGGGCGAGTCACCTCTGACCGCAATTACCATCACGAGTGAGCCGGGCTCAAGTCTTTGATCACTTCTCCTTCTACGCCTTGAGGGATCCCACAAAACACATCTCCAAATTCGGATCCTTTTTACGACGCCCTGTGTCGACTTTGAAGTTAAATTATCTACCAGGAGGAACTGCCTAAGTTTTCTGGGCACAGTTCTCTGGACTCTTGGCTTTTTTCGCCTGTGAACCGCGTTCACCGAAAGCAATGTAATGTTCCTGGAATAGCAGAAAGAGGCCGGGTGCTAGGGTGTGGGCCTGTAAGTCTGAGCATTTTGGGAGGCTGAGGGGGAAGGATTGCTTGAGCCTAGGAGTTTGAAAGCAGCCGGGGCAACACGGCAAGACCCCAGGTGTATAAAAGAATAATTTTTTGGCAGGGAGCGGTGGCTCAGGCCTGTCATCCCAGCACTTTGGAAGGATGACACGGGTGGATCACCTGAGGTCAGGAGTTCGAGACCGGCCTGGCCAACATGGCAAAACCCCGTCACTACTAAAAATACAAAAATGAGCCGGGCGTGGTGGTGCAGGTGCCTGTAACCCCAGCTACTCGGGAGGCTGAGGCAGGAGAATCGCTCGAACCCGGGAGGCGGAGCTTGCAGTGAAGGGAGATCTCACCGTTGCAGTCCAGGCTGGGGGACAGAGCGAGACTCTCACTCAAAAAACAAAACAAAACAGAGCCTATTCCTATCATACAGGAAATGTCTAGAACCAGCAAACCCTGCAGAGACAGAAGGTAGATTTTGACTTGCCTGGGTGTGGGGATGCTACATGACCAGTTCTTCCCCCGGCTCTGTTTTTGGGGGATGACAATATTCTGGAATTACGTAGAGGAGAGGCTAGTACAATATGGCGAATGCAGTAAATACCAACAAACGGTTCTGCTTAAAATGGTTGCAGCACTTTGGGAGGCCGAGGCAGGAGCATCGCTGGAGACCAGGAGTACAAGAGGGGTTTGAGCAACACGGTAAGACCCTGTCTCTACCAAGAAAATCGTTAATAACACAAACATCAGCCAGGCATGGTGGTGCACGCCCACGGCCCCACCTACTCAGGAGGCTGAGGCCGGAGGAGCACCTGAGCCCGGGACGTCAAGGCTGCAGTGAGCTGTGATTGCACCACTGCAGCCTGGCCTGGGCAGCAGAGCGGGACTCTGTCTCAAAACAAACACGTCCGTAATAAAAATAAAATGGCCGATTGCACGTTTCATGAAAGTCGCCTCCATAAAAAATATTTTAAATGTCAAAAAGAGCGCAGAGGCCGGGCACGGTGGCTCACGCCTGCGATCCCAGTGCTTCGGGAGGCCGAGGCAGGTGGATCGCCTGAGGTCAGGGGTTCGAGACCAGCCTGGCCAACACGGCGAAACCCCATCTCTACTTCAACAATATAAAAAATGAGCCGGGCGTGGTGGCGGGCACCTGTCATCCCAGCTACTCGGGAGGCTGAGGCAGGAGAATCGCTTGAACCCGGGAGGCAGAGGTGGCAGTGAGCCAAGATCATGCCAGGGCACTCCAGCCCGGGTGACAGAGCGAGACGCCGTCTCAAAAAATAATAATAAATAAATAAATGCCCCAGGAAGAGCGGGATCAGGGTGCCGTCTTCCTACCGCCCCCCACCCCCCGCCAGGCCATCCCCGAGGCTGCTGTCTGCAGAAAGGGACATCCGGCCACAGTGCACGAACTCAGAGTCCTTCCAGCCGACAGCACAGAAACGGCCGAAAACAACAAGAGAAACAAAAGCCCCTTTTGAATACAACCTGGGAACTTGTCTCCTGCTGCTTCAGCCATGCTGTGAACAATAAATAAATCTTTGGCAGGAGGAGGGGGGTGTCTGGCATCCAGTGGGATTGTCCCCAAAGCACAGAAAGAATCAGAAGACGGTGGCGTTACCGAAGCATGAATATTTCACCAGGCTCCAGACCTCCCTGGATTCCAAACGAACAGTCATCAGGTCCCAGGAGCTCCGCCTCCTCCCCGCCCAAATCCATCATCGTTTTCCTGAAATGGGTTTTTATTATCATTATTATTATTATTATTATTATTATTATTATTATTATTATTTGCTGATTGCACACCACCCCATCCCATGTAAAACTCCGTCCTGTTTTTCTTTCCGAAAATGAGATTTTCATAATATAAATCAGAAGTGTTTGGGAAACGGTGGGGTGAGCCTCACGCGGGATCCCTGACTCCCCCAGCGACTCCCTCTCCAAGGAGAGCCACTGGCAGGCAAGCTTTGCCCTTGGATGCCCTTGAGAGCCTCGTGGCTGTCCTGAGCGTCCGTCAACCCCAAATCCAGGGGAGGGCTCCAGCTAATGACAGGTGTGCCCACCCAGGGTCGGGACCCAGGTCTTCACATCCTGCACACGAATGCCCTCTTCTGACCTTGCAACTCTGACCAAATATCTCCTCTGGCCAGAAAGTTCTGGGGCTTTCTCTGAGGCTGCAAACGTTGAAGCAAATGAGACAAGCCATTTCTGACTTCCGAGGCCGTGAAAAATTAATATGTTTCTGAGTTCCGGGAAGGGCGTCCAAACCTTTTCTGCTCGTCACTCAAAAAAAAAAAAAGGGAGAAACTCATCTGTCTTTGGAGAGTTTTCTCACTTGCCCTGCCCTCAGTCGAAAGAAAAGCATGTTATTCCGTTTGCGTTTGGTCGTTGGGTTGCTTTTGATGCACAGAGTTTTACGGACATTGTTTTGCAGAGTCGGAAGGTGTATCACGTTCTCCCGTCATGATATTAATTATACCTTAGCAGGTGTTTGACGAATGTGTGTCGAATCCCTAACCGCTAAGGTGACGGTGTAATGAAGTGTAGAGCTTCAGAAGGTGATGAGGTTGGGAGGAGACGCTGAGTGTCTTTATAAAAGGGACCCCAGGCCTGTCATCCCAGCACTTTGGGAGGCCGAGGCGGGCGGATCACAAGGCCAAGAGATCAAGACCAGCCTGGCCAACACGGTGAAACCCCGTCTCTACTAAAAATACATAAATTAGCTGGGCACAGTGGCAGGTGCCTGTCATCCCAGCTACTGGGGAGGCGGAAACAGGAGAATCACTTGAACCCGGGAGGCGGAGGTTGAAGTGAGTCAAGATTGCACCACTGCACTCCAGCCTGGGCAATAAGAATGAAATTCCAACTCAAAAATAAAATAATAAAATAAAATAAAACAAAAAGGAAAGCAAACTCTTCCTTCTCTGCATGTAAATCAACGTACCTTTTCCTTGTTGTTGCTTCTGAAAAATGAGACAAAATGAAGCGAAGAGAATGATATGTTGTGATGTAAACACACACACACACGTCTTCCTTTGCTCTGCACCAATTACAAATGAGAGCCAGTTTAGTGAATGTGTAAATTTTTCCACCCTAGAGGTTGAGCTCTCTGGGTATAGAAACCTATCCCTGTGTTTCAGCTCACCTGTTTGCCGTAGATGGCGTTTTCCTGTTGGAATTGTCCTTCGTAAAGACCAAACAGTGGAGGCCGGGCACGGTGGCTCACGCTTGTAATCCCAGCACTTTGGGAGGCCGAGGTGGGTGCATCACGAGGTCAGGAATTCAAGACCAGCCTCACCAAGATGGTGAAACCCCGTCTCCACTTAAAAAAAAAAAAAATACAAAAATTAGCCAGGCATGGTGGCAGGAGCCTGTAGTCCCAGCTACAAGGGAGGCTGAGGCAGAGAATTGCTTGAACCCAGGAGGTGGAGGTTGCAGTGAGTCGAGATTGCACCACTGCACTCCAGCCTGGGCGACAGATCAAGACTCTGTCTAAAAAAAAAAGATAGATGGATGGTGGATAGATGGATTACATGGATAGATAGATAGATGATTGATAGATAGATAGATAGATAGACAGAATCATCAAGCACAGTGGCTCATGTGTGTAATCCCAGCACTTTGGGAGGCTGAGATGGGCAGATCACAAGGTCAAGAGATTGAGACCATTCTGGCCAACATGGTGAAATCCCATCTCTACTAAAAATATAAAAATTTAGCTGGGCGTGGTGGCACCTGTAGTCCCAGCTACTTGGGAGGCTGAGGCAGGAGAATCACTTGAATCCAGAAGGCAGAGGTTGCAGTGAGCCGAGATCACACCACCGCACTCCAGCCTGGGCGACAGATAGAGACTCCGTCTCAAAAGAAGAAAGGAAGGAAGGAGGGAAGGAAAGAAGGAGGGAAGGAAGGAAGAAGGGAAGGAGGGAAGGAAGGAAGGAGGGAAGAAAGGAAGGAAGGAAGGAGGGAAGGAAGGAAGGAAGGAGGGAAGAAAAGAAGGAAAGAAAATCTACAGCAAAATACCACAAACCACAAGGCTTAAACAACAGACATTAATTTCTCACACACATGAAGACTGGAGACCCAGGATCAAAGTGGCAACATCTCAGTTCCTGGTGAGGACTCCTTTCCCGGCCTGCAGACGGCAGCCTTCTTGCTGTGTCGTTCCATGGTGGGAGGGGTCGAGAGAAAGAGACAGAGAGAGACACAGAGAGAGAGGAAGCTCTAGAGTCCCTTTTTTGAGGATCGTAATCCCATTCACGAGGTTCCACCATCACAACTTCCTCACCTCCCAAAGACCAGCCCCCCCGTAACTCCATGACTTCGGGGTTCAGGGTTTCAACATAGGACTTGGCAGGATAAAGCAATCATTCGGTCTGCAGAAAAAGATCCACAAAGCCATTTTGGAACCTGGACTGGGACACAGCGGTGGGTCTGGGGAAGCTCCAAACCCTCTCTGTGGTATCTGCAATAACCACGGGGTTTTTGTCATTGCTGTTGCTGTTGGTTTTGGTTTTTGAGATGGAGTCTCGCTGTGTCGTCCAGGCTGGAGCTCAGCAGCACGATCTCGGCTCGCTGCAACCTCCGCCTCCCGGGTTTACGCCATTCTCCTGCCTCAGCCTCCCAAGTAGCTGGGACTGCGGGCGCCCGCCACCACGCCTGGCTAATTTTAGTATTTTTAGTAGAAACAAGGTTTCACCATGTTGGCCAGGATGGTCTTGATCTCCTGACCTCATGATCCCCTCACCTCGGCCTCCCAAAGTGCTGGGATGACAGGCGTGAGCCACCGTGCCCGGCCAACCACGGGTTTTTTCCAAAGACTGAAACAAAAGAAAACAAAACAAAAAACCACCGAAACAAAATTCACAAAAGTACGTGCGTTCCGACTCGCCAAAGTCTCACCTGACATATTTTTCGTTTTCCTCATAAAACATTGACGAGTCGGATTTCCTGCCTCCAACAAGCCGTAGAAAGACAACAAACTATCATGGAACGTCCACACGCGTCTACTATGAAAGCAGGAGCATCTCACCACGTAAGGGCTCTGGATACAGGAAAAAAGCCAGAAATTAACATTTCACGCCAGACGAGGGAAGCACAAAGGGAAGACGGCCTGGGACGTTCATCCTTCATCCTCACGAATTACCGCGTGCTGTTGGAGACATACGTGGGGTTTGTCTACGCCACGTGGGTGTCTGTCAATAAACGTCTGTCCCTGCGTCCAGGGCCCCTTTGAGCCTCTCCCCCCTGCACAGGTAGCTCCACAAACCCTCAGGGAATCAGCACAGGTTGGACTCGTGGCCTATGGGGCTCCAGGGCCCTCAGGGTGGACCTGCAGCCTGGACTGGACAATCCTGAGTAACTTTTTTTCTGTTTGTTTGTTTTTGAGACGGAGTCTCGCTCTGTCGCCCGGGCTGGAGTGCAGTGGCCGGAGCTCAGCTCACTGCAAGCTCCGCCTCACGGGTTCACGCCATTCTCCTGCCTCAGCCTCCTGAGTAGCTGGGAGTACAGGCGCCCGCCACCTCGCCTGGCTAGTTTTTTTGTATTTTTAGTAGAGACGGGGTTTCACCGTGTTAGCCAGGATGGTCTCGATCTCCTGACCTCGTGATCCGCCCGTCTCGGCCTCCCAAAGTGCTGAGATGACAGGCATGAGCCACCGCGCCTGGCCAGTCCTGTGTAACTTCTGTAGCAGCGTCAGGAGCCTGAGGAAGGGGTCCGTGTTCGCCACACAGATGTGTATGTCTGGGTACGGGTGGGAATGCATGCGTCCAGGTGTGTGTGCATGGGCTGGTGTACGTGTGTGTCTGTGCAAGTGTGTATGAATGTGTGTGTATATGTCTGTGGGTGTGAATGTGTGTACAGCTGTGCGTGAAGGTGTGTGTGAATGCATGTGTGTGGGTGTGAATGTGTGTGTACAGGCGTGTGTGTGTGTGCGTGCGCCTGTGTGTGTGCAGATGCGTTTGAATGTGTGTGTCCTGGGGTGTATTGTGGGGTTGTAAATGTGTGTGTACAGGTGTGTGCGTGCCTGTGTGTGTACGGGTGTGTGTGTATGAATTATGTATGTCTGTGTGTGGATGTGAATGTGTGTGTACAGGCATGTGTGTGTGTGCCTGTGTGTGTGTGCAGGCGTGTATGAATGTGTGTGTCCTGGTGTGTATGTGTGGGATTGTGAATGTGTGTGTACAGGTGTGTATGAATGCATGTGTGTGGGTGTGAATGTATGTGTACAGACATATGCGTGCCTGTGTGTGTACAGGTGTGTATGAATGTGTGTGTATGTGTGGGGTGTGTGTGGGGTGTGTATGAATGTGTGTGGGTGTGAACGTGTGTGCACCTGTGTGTGCAGGAGTGTATGAATGTGTGTGCAGGTGTGTATGTGGGGTGTGTATGAATGTGTGTGTATGTGGGGGTGTGTGGGGTGTGTGTGAATGTGTGTGGGTGTGAACGTGTGTGCACCTGTCTGTGTGTGTGCAGGAGTGTATGTCTGTCTCCGTGTGCACAGGCCAGGGACGCTCACACTCAAAAGAAACAGCTCTGTTGATTCATTCGTGCCCCCACCGTGGTGCCTTGTGCAGAGTTCATCGCACCCCAAAAGACTCAGTGCCCGGCGTGAACCCTGAGGGGTCCAGCCTGCGCAGCTGCGTGTCCCCAAAACCCCACCGTGTGGAACCCACCACATTCCTGAAGGAAACGGTCTTCCCAGCGGGGCAGGCTTGAACCTGCTACCCTACAGGCCTAGGTCTTCCTATTCAGCTCCATGCCCGGGTACCTCCCGGGGTCTCCGCCCCCCAGCTCTGGAGTCTGTGTGAAGCTCATCAAAACGCCAACCATCCAGCACTTTGGGAGGCCGAGGTGGGCGGATCCTCCGAGGTCAGAAGTTCAAGACCAGCCTGGCCAACATGGTGAAGCCCCATCTCTACTAAAAATACAAAATTAGCCAGGTGTAGTGGCAGGTGCTTGTCATCCCAGCTACTCAGGAGGCTGAGGCAGGAGAATGGCGTGAACCCGGGAGGCGGAGGTTGCAGTGAGCCGAGATCGCGCCACTGCACTCCAGCCTGGAGGACGCAGCGAGACTCTGTCTCAAAAAAAAAAAAAAAAAAAAAATGGCCACCACCCAGACCAAGCCCACCGGACACCCAGGACTCTGCATTGCAGCCATCACAGGCAGGAAACTTGACCGAGGTGGCCACAGGGGTGAAGCAGGGCTGCCTGTGTTGACTTTTCCAGCCCTGTGGGAATGCAGGGGCTCAGGTGCCCCCCACCGTCGGTCCCCGGCCTCCTGGCCGGCCCCAGGAACCCCCTGCCGCTCCCTTACTTGGGGACGGTTATTGGGACCGGGCACGTTTGCTGCCCTGAGCCTGCGAGTCTGTGTTGAAGCTGCCACTGGGATGCCAACGGCTCCGTCCCAGCCAACAGACCACTTGTGTGCCCACCCAGGCTCTCCAAGCCCACCGGTGCCCCCAGGAAATGTACCAGCCACAGACCTTTGCTCCTCATCCAGGACCCCAGACCGACGTCTGTGGGGTGTGTCATCCTGCCAGGTGCCTCCTGCATGACGGGCAGCCGAGGCCTCCTCCATCCCCGTCCTCCCGTCTCCGCCTCATCTGCAGGCCCCACGTCTGCACCCTCAGGAACCAACATTTCGGATGCGACATCTCTTGATTGGCCCGTCCTGGGGTCTCTTCCCTCGTCTCGCTGCACACGCCCGGGCTTCGTGGTTCGATTATGGATTAAGGTCAGTGTCAGAACGCAGCAGCTCCGTCACCTGCAGGGAACCGGCTTTTTTAGGCCGTGATGACGGTGACACGCGGGCCGCCCGTCAGCCAGCCGGGGGGCGTGTACTCAGCGTGGGGGACCCCCCGTGCCCTGGCGTTCTACAAAACGGGTCTCCCAGGACGCAGCCCTGGCACGTTTCTACCCAGAGAATGCGCCTCTCTGGAAAGCCGTCCGCCCGGCCTCGCGTCTGAGACCTGTCAGCTTCGCCTATAGAGAGTCACGTCAGAAATCCAACGGCCGAGGCGGCGCGTGCCAGCGACGCGGCACCTGTCATGTCCTGACTTGTCGTTTGTGATGTTCTAAGGGAAGACGGTGTCAGACGAAGGCGGGCGGGGAAGACGGCTGGATGTTTCGTGTTTCTCTTTTTTGTTTTTTTTTCCCCGCCTTTAAAAAATAAAAGAGAAAGACACAAGCTCGACACGACGGGCTGTAAAGTTTTTGTGTAAAACGTGGGGCCGCGTTCGGAAAGCCGGTGGTGAAGGAGGCAGGTAGCGCGTGGCCGGATGGGGCGTCTCCGGGGGTGGCCAAGGGGGGGTGCAGGACCCTCCGGGAAACCAGGGGACTGTGTGCCGGGTCTGGATGTGGATTCTCGGGGTTTTTCTTCTTTCCTTTCTTTCTTTTTCTTTCCTCTCTTCCTCCCTCCCTTCCCTGTGTCTCTCTCTATATCTCTCTGTCTCTGTGTCTCTCCTCTCCATCTCTCTGTTTTCGGATCTCTGTGTCTCTCTGTCTCTATGTCTGTCTCTCTTTGTATCTGTCTCTCCGTATTGGCCTCTATCTCTGTCTCTCTCTATCTCTGTCTCTGTTTTTCTCTTTGTCTCTCTGTCTCTGCCTGTGTGTCTCTCTGTCTCTCTGTCTCTGTCTCTCTGTATCTCTATCTTTGTCTCTATCTCTCTCTGTCTGTCTTTATATCTCTCTATCTCTCTCCATCTCTCTCTTTGTATCTCTGTGTCTGTGTCTCTCTCTGTCTCTATCTCTCC
>NW_022327649.1:0-6743 GCF_002776525.5 Piliocolobus tephrosceles | reverse complement strand
GTGGACGTGCCTATGGACATATGTGTGTACATGTTTCTATGTGTGTGTGTGTGTATGCCTGTGTGTGTGTGCACACACGTGTCCGTATATGTGTGTCTGTGTGAGTGTAGGTATGCCTGTGTACGTATGTATACGTGTTTCTGTGTATCTGTGGTGCATATGCCTGTATATCTGTGTGTGCACATGTGCCTATGGACATATGTGTGTACATGTTTCTGTGTGTCTGCCCACGCCTGTGTACGTATGTGTGGACCTGTTTCTGTGTATCTGTGTACCTGTGTGTACATACGCCTGCATGTGTGTCTGCGTGCATGCACGTCCGTGTATGTTGGAGGCCCTTCCTCAGGGCCCCTCTTGCCTGAACGAAGTGCCACCTCCCAGGCCCCCTTTGCTTTGTTTTGCATCTGGGGTGTGACATCACTGCCCGGTCCTCACATCCTTGCTCGTCCTAGGCTTGCGGGAAGAGTCTGTCAGAAGCAGACACGCCGTGGTGGGCCGTGTTCACCTTTGCACCTGCTCCTCGAAGCCCATTCCCCGAGGAGGAAGCTCTGTTGCAGAGTAACCCTCGGGCACCCGTGGGCGGTCACCGCTCTCTCCTTCTGAGACTGTGGCACCTGCCGTCTCCAGCCCCAGCCCTGGCCGGGTGACCTCCCCAGGACACCCCGGGAGGTGCAATAACCGGGGAGGGAGGGCGAGGCACAGGCCCGCCGTGCTGAGGCGTATGCTCACGCGCAGTTCTGGGTCACCGTCTGCCAGACTCTCATTTCCTTCGGTCGAAGTTCCACCTCAAACAACTTCCTTAGGAAGCTTGGCGGTTTTTTGGTTCCGTGTAAGATGCCTGGTGCTCTAGGAAGATGTGGGCAGGGCTGGTCCCTCCTGAGGCCTCTCTCCTGGGCTTGGAGACGCCGTCTTCTCCCTGTGTCCTCACAGGCTCGTCCCTCTGTGTGTGTCTGTGTCCTCATCTCCTCTTCTTATGAGATGTCTTAGTCCGTCTCAGGCTGCTGTCACCGAATACCATAGACTGGGTAGTTATAAACAACAGACATTGATTCTCCCACAGTCCTGGAGGCTGGACGTCTCAGATCCAGGTGTGGGCAGGGCTGGGAAGAGCTGGGGATGAGAAGGAGTCTTGAGGCCGGGCGCAGTGGCTCCCGCCTGTCATCCCGGCCCTTTGGGAGGCCAAGGACGTTGGATCACGAGGTCAAGAGTTCGAGACCAGCCTGGTCAACATAGACAACCCCATCTTGCTTCTAACAGCCAAGCTGTCCTTATTCATTCCTGGGCACAGGATGAACGAACTTTGCAAGGAACTTAGTTTATCGCTGTTAAAACCGAGAGGATAAGAACCCTTTCCCACAACAGATCTCCTTCCTGCCTGGGGGCGAGATTGCCTTTATCACACCAAGAGCTTAACCCCAAGATTAGAAGTCATGGTTTGGGCTATAAGACTCTGATCCTCCCTACACAGCTGCTAAGATCGGTGCTTGAGATATTTGTCAGACAATATCCTTGATGGATCAGCTGACCCCACCCAGATGAATAAACTGACGCATCTGATCCTGCCGTCCACACCCAGGAACAGACACAGTGTGAGAAGATTTCACCTCTCACCAATCAGCACTTCAGCTCACTGACGTACCCACCACCCACCAAAGGGTTCTTAAAACATCTGATCCCTGGGGGGCCGGGCGCGGTGGCTCACGCCTGTCATCCCAGCACTTTGGGGAGGCCGAGGCGGGCGGATCACCTGAGGTCGGGAGTTGAAGACCAGCCTGACCAACATGGTGAAACCTCGTCTCTATTAAAAATACAAAAATACAAAAAAAGGAATAGTAGCGGAGTGTGGTGGTACACAGCTGACACCTGGAACCCTGGCTACTTGGGAGGCTGAGGTGGGGGAATCATTAGAAACCGGGAGGCGGAGGTTGCAGTGAACTGAGACTGCGCCACTGTACTCCAGTCTGGGCAACAGAGCAAAATTCTGTCTCAAAAATAAAAAATAAAAAAATAAAAATAAAAAAAAGGCCGGACGCGGTGGCTCACACCTGTCATCCCAGCACTTTGGGAGGCCGAGGCGGGCGGATCACGAGGTCAGGAGATCGAGACCATCCTGGCTAACACGGTGAAACCCCGTCTCTACTAAAAACACACCAAAAAAACTAGCCGGGCGAGGTGGCGGGCACCTGTCATCCCAGCTACTCAGGAGGCTGAGGCAGGAGAATGGCGTGAACCTGGAAGGTGGAGCTTGCAGTGAGCTGAGATGGCACGACTGCACTCCAGCCCGGGTGACAGAGTGAGACTCTGTCTCAAAAAAGAAGAAGAAAAAAAATATATATATATATATATATATATATATATATTCCAGAATGCAATACTACACAGCCATGAAAAAGGATGAAATCGTGTCCTCTGCAGAAATACGGATGTAGCTAGAGGTCCTTATTCTAAGCAAAAACCAGAAAACCCAACGCTACTTGGTCTTATAGGAGGGAGCTAAAATTGGGCACGAATAGTCATAAAAAGTGGGAAGAACAGACACTGGGGTCTGCTAGACGGGGGAGGGACGGATGGAGGGGCCAGGGTGAAAAAATAACCTATCAGATGCTACACTCAGTACCCGGGTGGCAGAATCCTTCATGCCCCAAACGTCAGCATCACACAATGTACTCATATCACAGACGTGCACACGTACCTCCTGAATCCAAAATAAAAGTTGCTATGATTTAAAAAAGAAATAAAGATGATGATTGAAATATGTTTTTTTTTTTTTGTTGGGATGACGGGTGTGGGCCACTGCGCCTGGGGTTTTTTTTTTTTTTTTTCTTGTTTTTGGTTTTTTTTTTTTGAGACTGAGTCTTGCTCTGTCGCCCAGGCTGGAGTGCAGTGGACGGATCTCGGCTCACTGCAAGCTCCGCCTCCTGGATTCAAGCGATTCTCCTGCCTCAGCCTCCCGAGTAGCTGGGACTACAGTTGCCCGTCACCACGCCCGGCTAATTTTTGTGTTTTTAGTAGAGACAGGGTTTCACCATGTTGGTCAGGCTGGTCTCGAACTCCTGACCTCAGGTGATCCTCCTGCCTCGGCCTCCCAAAGTGCTGGGATGACAGGCGTGAGCCACCGCGCCCGGCCAACATTCAGGCCATTTTCTCAATTAGCAGGTGCTTGACCAAATACATAATCAGAACAACTGCCTTTCTGTCCCTCAAAAAGTAGAGAATGATCGTGAGACTCCTTCCTGGCCCTTCATCTCTGGTTTCTTTTGTTGGAAAGCCCTGTTACTCCTCTGTGAATGGTAGACTCAGACTTGGGAAGGCCCTCAACTCTCAAGGATTCTAAAATTCTAGAAAGGTCGGAGGGGCACACACTTAAAAATGAAGTGAGCTGGAAACGCCTCAATGGGTAGAATTCAGATCCAAGTTAAGTATTACTATGGTCTTCCAGGAGTTTTAAAAAGTGTCACAGGGTGGCGTTTCGAATACGAACCCGTGTTCTAGAGAGTTGGAACGTGTTCAAGAGACGTTCAAATATTTACCTATGTGGATGAGTCTCTGCTGCACCTGTCATAACAAAATCCCATACACCGGGGGACTTAAGCAAGAGAACTTGATTCTCCCACAGTCCTGGAGGCTGGACGTCTGAGATCCAGGTGTGGGCAGGGCTGGTTCCTCCTGAGGCCTCTCTCCTGGGCTTGGAGACGCCGTCTTCTCCCTGTGTCCTCACAGGCTCGTCCCTCTGTGTGTGTCTCTGTCTTAATCGCTCTTCCTATAAGGACAGCAGAGTCCTGTTGGGTGAGGGCCTTCCTCAGTGACCTCCTGTTACCTTACTCACCTCTTTTAAGATCTATCTCCCAATCCAGTTACACTCTAAGGCCCTGGAGGATGAGAGCTTCAACCGACGCATTTTGGGGGTCGCCCTTTCTCACAGAAAATAAAGCTTTGTCTTTGCCTTGTTCAGGTGCAACTTGCTGTGTGAGAACAGAAACCGTTCTTGCTTGTCGTCGTCACCTGCTCAAGAACGTTCCGTGGCTCCCTATTTCCCTGGGGTGAAATCAAATGTCCCAGGTTCATTGTGTTCTGGCTTTTTTTTTTTTTTTTTTTTGATATGGGGTCTTGCTCTATTGCCCAGGCTGGAGTGCAGGAGTGCAATTATGGCTCACTGCAGCCTCAGCCTCCCAGCCTCAAGCTAGCCTCCCATCTCAGCCTCCTGATCACGTCACTGCACTTCAGCCTGGGCAACGGAGCCAGGTCCCATCTGTACTAAAAATAAAATAACAGGCCGGGCGCGGTGGCTCAGGCCTGTCACCCCAGCACTCTATTGTGTGGTGTTGGATTCTATTCTATTGTATTGTCCTTCCTGGGGAGTAACGCCTTGGCCTGGCTCTGCACATCCTCCTGTTCCCCGGCAGACAGCTGGGGCCGGCTCCCTTCCCGAGGTCCCGTGTTCTGCATCCCGAGGTGGTCGTGAGAGCTCACGGCGACCCCCTTGACGTGCTACGGGTTCCGTTCAGCCTCCCTCAGAATTAGCTGAAAATCCACCGGCTTGATTTATGGCCTTTGCAACAGCCGCGCTCATGGAACGTCATGCGTCCTGAAAACGCTCGTGCGGCCGAACGGGAAGGCAATTAGGAACCCGTGGATGATAAATGGACATTTTAAGCCGCCGTTTACTTAATATCCCCATTCAACAAGACTCTTTGCATTAATCACCATTCTCTAGCAGTCTATAAGGCGCTTTAATTGCTGCTTAAATGAGGACCGTGTTTCAGTCCAAACTCAATCTTGGATGGGGAGAGAGAGAAGCTTGCCAGGGCTCAGCTGCCCAGCTGCCAAGAACTGTCAGAATCGATCGCGTACGTCTTCACGTTTCCTACGGTCTCGTTGGAGTACCCGGGGATTGACAGGAGAAAGCACCACGTACTTTGTGTGTATATGTGTGTGTGTGTGTCAGAGACGGAGGGACACAGAGGCCGGGAGCAGGGAGGGATGTGTGTTGACGTGTGAGGTTCTGAGAACAAACACAAGTTGTTCCACTCAAAATCCACAGGCCAGCGGTGTCGTGGGCGCTTGTGTTCTGTATTCGCAATAGTTATTTTCATTTTATTATTATTATTACTATTATTATTATTATTATTATTTTGAGACGGAGTCTTGCTCTGTTGCCCAGGCTGGAGTGCAGTGGCGCGATCTCGGCTCACTGCAAGCTCCGCCGCCGGGTTCACACCATTCTCCTGCCTCAGCCTCTTACTATTTTATTTATTTGAGACAACGTCTTGCTCTGTCCCCCAGGCTGGAGTGCAGGGGCGTGATCTCGGCTCACGGCAACCTCCGCCTCCCGGGTTCAAGTGATTCTCCTGCCTCAGCCTCCCCAGTAGCTGGGACTGCAGGTGCGTGCCATCATGCCTGCCTAGTTATTTGTTTTTTTGGAGGCAGGGTCTGTCGCCTACGCTGGAGTGCAGTGGTGCGATCTCGGCTCACTGCAACCTCCGCCTCCTGGGTTCAAGCCATTCTCCTGCCTCGGCCTCTTGAGTAGCTGGGATGACAGGCGTGCACTGTTACGCTCAGCTAATTTTTGTATTTTTAGTAGAGATGGGGTTTCACCATGTTGGCCAGGCTGGACTCGAACTCCTGACCTCAAGTGATCCGCCCGCCTTGGCCTCCCAGAGCGCTGGGATGACAGGGGGGTGAGCCACCGTGCCCGGCCCATACCTGGCTTTTTTAAATTTTTAATAAATAAAATAAAATATTTTATTTGTAGAGATGGGGTCTCACTATGTTGGCCAGGATGGTCTCAAACGCCTGGACTCAAGGGATCCTCCCACATCAGCCTCCCAAAGTGCTGGGATTACAGGTGTGAGCCATGGTACCCGGCCAGCAGGTTCTGTTTATTTTTTCTTGACACAGGGTCTCGCTCTGTCGCCCGGGCTGGAGTGCAGTGGCGTGATCTCGGCTCACTGCAGCTTCTACATCCTGGGCTCGAGGGACCCTCCCACCTCAGCCTTCTAAGTATCTGGGATGACAGACACGCACCACCACGCCCAGCTAACTTTTTGATTTTTCTGTACATAGAGGATCTCACTATGTTGCCCAGGCTGGTCTTGAACTCCTGGGCTCAAGTGATCCTCCCTCCTCGGTCTCCGAAAGTGCTGGGATTACAGGTGTGAGCCCCTGTGCTTGGCCAGCAGTTAATCTCTCTCTTTTTCTTCTGAGACAGAGTCTCGCTCTGTCGCCCAGGCTGGAGTGCAGTGGCGTGATCTCGGCTCACTGCAACCTCCACCTCCCGGGTTCAAGCAATTCTCCTGCCTCAGCCTCCCGAGCAGCTGAGACTGCAGGTGCATGCTACCACACCCGGCTAATTTTTGTATTTTTAGTAGAGACGGGGTTTCACTATGGTGGCCAGGCTGGTCTCGAACACCTGACCTCAGGTGATCCACCTGCCTCGGCCTCCCAAAATGCTGGGATTACAGGCATGAGGCATCACACTCAGCCTTGGTTTTTCTTTTTGAGACAGGGCTTGAAATAACAACTCTCTTAGAAAAAATGTATATATATATACACACACACATAGTTTTAATGTTATATATACATAACATTTTAATGTTATGCATATATGAATGTTTTATATTTAAGTATATATAATGTATAATGTTTTAATGGTTTTATATATAATATATAAATTTAATAATAAATATAATGTTTTATACACACACACACACACACACGCACACACACATACATATATATTTTTT
>NW_022327648.1:0-6774 GCF_002776525.5 Piliocolobus tephrosceles | reverse complement strand
GTGGACGTGCCTATGGACATATGTGTGTACATGTTTCTATGTGTGTGTGTGTGTATGCCTGTGTGTGTGTGCACACACGTGTCCGTATATGTGTGTCTGTGTGAGTGTAGGTATGCCTGTGTACGTATGTATACGTGTTTCTGTGTATCTGTGGTGCATATGCCTGTATATCTGTGTGTGCACATGTGCCTATGGACATATGTGTGTACATGTTTCTGTGTGTCTGCCCACGCCTGTGTACGTATGTGTGGACCTGTTTCTGTGTATCTGTGTACCTGTGTGTACATACGCCTGCATGTGTGTCTGCGTGCATGCACGTCCGTGTATGTTGGAGGCCCTTCCTCAGGGCCCCTCTTGCCTGAACGAAGTGCCACCTCCCAGGCCCCCTTTGCTTTGTTTTGCATCTGGGGTGTGACATCACTGCCCGGTCCTCACATCCTTGCTCGTCCTAGGCTTGCGGGAAGAGTCTGTCAGAAGCAGACACGCCGTGGTGGGCCGTGTTCACCTTTGCACCTGCTCCTCGAAGCCCATTCCCCGAGGAGGAAGCTCTGTTGCAGAGTAACCCTCGGGCACCCGTGGGCGGTCACCGCTCTCTCCTTCTGAGACTGTGGCACCTGCCGTCTCCAGCCCCAGCCCTGGCCGGGTGACCTCCCCAGGACACCCCGGGAGGTGCAATAACCGGGGAGGGAGGGCGAGGCACAGGCCCGCCGTGCTGAGGCGTATGCTCACGCGCAGTTCTGGGTCACCGTCTGCCAGACTCTCATTTCCTTCGGTCGAAGTTCCACCTCAAACAACTTCCTTAGGAAGCTTGGCGGTTTTTTGGTTCCGTGTAAGATGCCTGGTGCTCTAGGAAGATGTGGGCAGGGCTGGTCCCTCCTGAGGCCTCTCTCCTGGGCTTGGAGACGCCGTCTTCTCCCTGTGTCCTCACAGGCTCGTCCCTCTGTGTGTGTCTGTGTCCTCATCTCCTCTTCTTATGAGATGTCTTAGTCCGTCTCAGGCTGCTGTCACCGAATACCATAGACTGGGTAGTTATAAACAACAGACATTGATTCTCCCACAGTCCTGGAGGCTGGACGTCTCAGATCCAGGTGTGGGCAGGGCTGGGAAGAGCTGGGGATGAGAAGGAGTCTTGAGGCCGGGCGCAGTGGCTCCCGCCTGTCATCCCGGCCCTTTGGGAGGCCAAGGACGTTGGATCACGAGGTCAAGAGTTCGAGACCAGCCTGGTCAACATAGACAACCCCATCTTGCTTCTAACAGCCAAGCTGTCCTTATTCATTCCTGGGCACAGGATGAACGAACTTTGCAAGGAACTTAGTTTATCGCTGTTAAAACCGAGAGGATAAGAACCCTTTCCCACAACAGATCTCCTTCCTGCCTGGGGGCGAGATTGCCTTTATCACACCAAGAGCTTAACCCCAAGATTAGAAGTCATGGTTTGGGCTATAAGACTCTGATCCTCCCTACACAGCTGCTAAGATCGGTGCTTGAGATATTTGTCAGACAATATCCTTGATGGATCAGCTGACCCCACCCAGATGAATAAACTGACGCATCTGATCCTGCCGTCCACACCCAGGAACAGACACAGTGTGAGAAGATTTCACCTCTCACCAATCAGCACTTCAGCTCACTGACGTACCCACCACCCACCAAAGGGTTCTTAAAACATCTGATCCCTGGGGGGCCGGGCGCGGTGGCTCACGCCTGTCATCCCAGCACTTTGGGGAGGCCGAGGCGGGCGGATCACCTGAGGTCGGGAGTTGAAGACCAGCCTGACCAACATGGTGAAACCTCGTCTCTATTAAAAATACAAAAATACAAAAAAAGGAATAGTAGCGGAGTGTGGTGGTACACAGCTGACACCTGGAACCCTGGCTACTTGGGAGGCTGAGGTGGGGGAATCATTAGAAACCGGGAGGCGGAGGTTGCAGTGAACTGAGACTGCGCCACTGTACTCCAGTCTGGGCAACAGAGCAAAATTCTGTCTCAAAAATAAAAAATAAAAAAATAAAAATAAAAAAAAGGCCGGACGCGGTGGCTCACACCTGTCATCCCAGCACTTTGGGAGGCCGAGGCGGGCGGATCACGAGGTCAGGAGATCGAGACCATCCTGGCTAACACGGTGAAACCCCGTCTCTACTAAAAACACACCAAAAAAACTAGCCGGGCGAGGTGGCGGGCACCTGTCATCCCAGCTACTCAGGAGGCTGAGGCAGGAGAATGGCGTGAACCTGGAAGGTGGAGCTTGCAGTGAGCTGAGATGGCACGACTGCACTCCAGCCCGGGTGACAGAGTGAGACTCTGTCTCAAAAAAGAAGAAGAAAAAAAATATATATATATATATATATATATATATATATTCCAGAATGCAATACTACACAGCCATGAAAAAGGATGAAATCGTGTCCTCTGCAGAAATACGGATGTAGCTAGAGGTCCTTATTCTAAGCAAAAACCAGAAAACCCAACGCTACTTGGTCTTATAGGAGGGAGCTAAAATTGGGCACGAATAGTCATAAAAAGTGGGAAGAACAGACACTGGGGTCTGCTAGACGGGGGAGGGACGGATGGAGGGGCCAGGGTGAAAAAATAACCTATCAGATGCTACACTCAGTACCCGGGTGGCAGAATCCTTCATGCCCCAAACGTCAGCATCACACAATGTACTCATATCACAGACGTGCACACGTACCTCCTGAATCCAAAATAAAAGTTGCTATGATTTAAAAAAGAAATAAAGATGATGATTGAAATATGTTTTTTTTTTTTTGTTGGGATGACGGGTGTGGGCCACTGCGCCTGGGGTTTTTTTTTTTTTTTTTCTTGTTTTTGGTTTTTTTTTTTTGAGACTGAGTCTTGCTCTGTCGCCCAGGCTGGAGTGCAGTGGACGGATCTCGGCTCACTGCAAGCTCCGCCTCCTGGATTCAAGCGATTCTCCTGCCTCAGCCTCCCGAGTAGCTGGGACTACAGTTGCCCGTCACCACGCCCGGCTAATTTTTGTGTTTTTAGTAGAGACAGGGTTTCACCATGTTGGTCAGGCTGGTCTCGAACTCCTGACCTCAGGTGATCCTCCTGCCTCGGCCTCCCAAAGTGCTGGGATGACAGGCGTGAGCCACCGCGCCCGGCCAACATTCAGGCCATTTTCTCAATTAGCAGGTGCTTGACCAAATACATAATCAGAACAACTGCCTTTCTGTCCCTCAAAAAGTAGAGAATGATCGTGAGACTCCTTCCTGGCCCTTCATCTCTGGTTTCTTTTGTTGGAAAGCCCTGTTACTCCTCTGTGAATGGTAGACTCAGACTTGGGAAGGCCCTCAACTCTCAAGGATTCTAAAATTCTAGAAAGGTCGGAGGGGCACACACTTAAAAATGAAGTGAGCTGGAAACGCCTCAATGGGTAGAATTCAGATCCAAGTTAAGTATTACTATGGTCTTCCAGGAGTTTTAAAAAGTGTCACAGGGTGGCGTTTCGAATACGAACCCGTGTTCTAGAGAGTTGGAACGTGTTCAAGAGACGTTCAAATATTTACCTATGTGGATGAGTCTCTGCTGCACCTGTCATAACAAAATCCCATACACCGGGGGACTTAAGCAAGAGAACTTGATTCTCCCACAGTCCTGGAGGCTGGACGTCTGAGATCCAGGTGTGGGCAGGGCTGGTTCCTCCTGAGGCCTCTCTCCTGGGCTTGGAGACGCCGTCTTCTCCCTGTGTCCTCACAGGCTCGTCCCTCTGTGTGTGTCTCTGTCTTAATCGCTCTTCCTATAAGGACAGCAGAGTCCTGTTGGGTGAGGGCCTTCCTCAGTGACCTCCTGTTACCTTACTCACCTCTTTTAAGATCTATCTCCCAATCCAGTTACACTCTAAGGCCCTGGAGGATGAGAGCTTCAACCGACGCATTTTGGGGGTCGCCCTTTCTCACAGAAAATAAAGCTTTGTCTTTGCCTTGTTCAGGTGCAACTTGCTGTGTGAGAACAGAAACCGTTCTTGCTTGTCGTCGTCACCTGCTCAAGAACGTTCCGTGGCTCCCTATTTCCCTGGGGTGAAATCAAATGTCCCAGGTTCATTGTGTTCTGGCTTTTTTTTTTTTTTTTTTTTGATATGGGGTCTTGCTCTATTGCCCAGGCTGGAGTGCAGGAGTGCAATTATGGCTCACTGCAGCCTCAGCCTCCCAGCCTCAAGCTAGCCTCCCATCTCAGCCTCCTGATCACGTCACTGCACTTCAGCCTGGGCAACGGAGCCAGGTCCCATCTGTACTAAAAATAAAATAACAGGCCGGGCGCGGTGGCTCAGGCCTGTCACCCCAGCACTCTATTGTGTGGTGTTGGATTCTATTCTATTGTATTGTCCTTCCTGGGGAGTAACGCCTTGGCCTGGCTCTGCACATCCTCCTGTTCCCCGGCAGACAGCTGGGGCCGGCTCCCTTCCCGAGGTCCCGTGTTCTGCATCCCGAGGTGGTCGTGAGAGCTCACGGCGACCCCCTTGACGTGCTACGGGTTCCGTTCAGCCTCCCTCAGAATTAGCTGAAAATCCACCGGCTTGATTTATGGCCTTTGCAACAGCCGCGCTCATGGAACGTCATGCGTCCTGAAAACGCTCGTGCGGCCGAACGGGAAGGCAATTAGGAACCCGTGGATGATAAATGGACATTTTAAGCCGCCGTTTACTTAATATCCCCATTCAACAAGACTCTTTGCATTAATCACCATTCTCTAGCAGTCTATAAGGCGCTTTAATTGCTGCTTAAATGAGGACCGTGTTTCAGTCCAAACTCAATCTTGGATGGGGAGAGAGAGAAGCTTGCCAGGGCTCAGCTGCCCAGCTGCCAAGAACTGTCAGAATCGATCGCGTACGTCTTCACGTTTCCTACGGTCTCGTTGGAGTACCCGGGGATTGACAGGAGAAAGCACCACATACTTTGTGTGTATATGTGTGTGTGTGTGTGTCAGAGACGGAGGGACACAGAGGCCGGGAGCAGGGAGGGGTGTGTGTTGACGTGTGAGGTTCTGAGAACAAACACAAGTTGTTCCACTCAAAATCCACAGGCCAGCGGTGTCGTGGGCGCTTGTGTTCTGTATTCGCAATAGTTATTTTCATTTTATTATTATTATTATTATTACTATTATTATTATTATTATTATTATTATTATTATTATTATTATTTTGAGACGGAGTCTTGCTCTGTTGCCCAGGCTGGAGTGCAGTGGCACGATCTCGGCTCACTGCAAGCTCCGCCGCCGGGTTCACACCATTCTCCTGCCTCAGCCTCTTACTATTTTATTTATTTGAGACAACGTCTTGCTCTGTCCCCCAGGCTGGAGTGCAGGGGCGTGATCTCGGCTCACGGCAACCTCCGCCTCCCGGGTTCAAGTGATTCTCCTGCCTCAGCCTCCCCAGTAGCTGGGACTGCAGGTGCGTGCCATCATGCCTGCCTAGTTATTTGTATTTTTGGAGGCAGAGTCTGTCACCTACGCTGGAGTGCAGTGGTGCGATCTCGGCTCACTGCAACCTCCGCCTCCTGGGTTCAAGCCATTCTCCTGCCTCGGCCTCTTGAGTAGCTGGGATGACAGGCGTGCACTGTTACGCTCAGCTAATTTTTGTATTTTTAGTAGAGATGGGGTTTCACCATGTTGGCCAGGCTGGACTCGAACTCCTGACCTCAAGTGATCCGCCTGCCTTGGCCTCCCAGAGCGCTGGGATGACAGGGGGGTGAGCCACCGTGCCCGGCCCATACCTGGCTTTTTTAAATTTTTAATAAATAAAATAAAATATTTTATTTGTAGAGATGGGGTCTCACTATGTTGGCCAGGATGGTCTCAAACGCCTGGACTCAAGGGATCCTCCCACATCAGCCTCCCAAAGTGCTGGGATTACAGGTGTGAGCCATGGTACCCGGCCAGCAGGTTCTGTTTATTTTTTCTTGACACAGGGTCTCGCTCTGTCGCCCGGGCTGGAGTGCAGTGGCGTGATCTCGGCTCACTGCAGCTTCTACATCCTGGGCTCGAGGGACCCTCCCACCTCAGCCTTCTAAGTATCTGGGATGACAGACACGCACCACCACGCCCAGCTAACTTTTTGATTTTTCTGTACATAGAGGATCTCACTATGTTGCCCAGGCTGGTCTTGAACTCCTGGGCTCAAGTGATCCTCCCTCCTCGGTCTCCGAAAGTGCTGGGATTACAGGTGTGAGCCCCTGTGCTTGGCCAGCAGTTAATCTCTCTCTTTTTCTTCTGAGACAGAGTCTCGCTCTGTCGCCCAGGCTGGAGTGCAGTGGCGTGATCTCGGCTCACTGCAACCTCCACCTCCCGGGTTCAAGCAATTCTCCTGCCTCAGCCTCCCGAGCAGCTGAGACTGCAGGTGCATGCTACCACACCCGGCTAATTTTTGTATTTTTAGTAGAGACGGGGTTTCACTATGGTGGCCAGGCTGGTCTCGAACACCTGACCTCAGGTGATCCACCTGCCTCGGCCTCCCAAAATGCTGGGATTACAGGCATGAGGCATCACACTCAGCCTTGGTTTTTCTTTTTGAGACAGGGCTTGAAATAACAACTCTCTTAGAAAAAATGTATATATATATACACACACACATAGTTTTAATGTTATATATACATAACATTTTAATGTTATGCATATATGAATATTTTATATTTAAGTATATATAATGTATAATGTTTTAATGGTTTTATATATAATATATAAATTTAATAATAAATATAATGTTTTATACACACACACACACACACACACGCACACACACATACATATATATTTTTT
>NW_022327647.1:0-6743 GCF_002776525.5 Piliocolobus tephrosceles | reverse complement strand
AAAAAATATATATGTATGTGTGTGTGCGTGTGTGTGTGTGTGTGTGTATAAAACATTATATTTATTATTAAATTTATATATTATATATAAAACCATTAAAACATTATACATTATATATACTTAAATATAAAACATTCATATATGCATAACATTAAAATGTTATGTATATATAACATTAAAACTATGTGTGTGTGTATATATATATACATTTTTTCTAAGAGAGTTGTTATTTCAAGCCCTGTCTCAAAAAGAAAAACCAAGGCTGAGTGTGATGCCTCATGCCTGTAATCCCAGCATTTTGGGAGGCCGAGGCAGGTGGATCACCTGAGGTCAGGTGTTCGAGACCAGCCTGGCCACCATAGTGAAACCCCGTCTCTACTAAAAATACAAAAATTAGCCGGGTGTGGTAGCATGCACCTGCAGTCTCAGCTGCTCGGGAGGCTGAGGCAGGAGAATTGCTTGAACCCGGGAGGTGGAGGTTGCAGTGAGCCGAGATCACGCCACTGCACTCCAGCCTGGGCGACAGAGCGAGACTCTGTCTCAGAAGAAAAAGAGAGAGATTAACTGCTGGCCAAGCACAGGGGCTCACACCTGTAATCCCAGCACTTTCGGAGACCGAGGAGGGAGGATCACTTGAGCCCAGGAGTTCAAGACCAGCCTGGGCAACATAGTGAGATCCTCTATGTACAGAAAAATCAAAAAGTTAGCTGGGCGTGGTGGTGCGTGTCTGTCATCCCAGATACTTAGAAGGCTGAGGTGGGAGGGTCCCTCGAGCCCAGGATGTAGAAGCTGCAGTGAGCCGAGATCACGCCACTGCACTCCAGCCCGGGCGACAGAGCGAGACCCTGTGTCAAGAAAAAATAAACAGAACCTGCTGGCCGGGTACCATGGCTCACACCTGTAATCCCAGCACTTTGGGAGGCTGATGTGGGAGGATCCCTTGAGTCCAGGCGTTTGAGACCATCCTGGCCAACATAGTGAGACCCCATCTCTACAAATAAAATATTTTATTTTATTTATTAAAAATTTAAAAAAGCCAGGTATGGGCCGGGCACGGTGGCTCACCCCCCTGTCATCCCAGCGCTCTGGGAGGCCAAGGCGGGCGGATCACTTGAGGTCAGGAGTTCGAGTCCAGCCTGGCCAACATGGTGAAACCCCATCTCTACTAAAAATACAAAAATTAGCTGAGCGTAACAGTGCACGCCTGTCATCCCAGCTACTCAAGAGGCCGAGGCAGGAGAATGGCTTGAACCCAGGAGGCGGAGGTTGCAGTGAGCCGAGATCGCACCACTGCACTCCAGCGTAGGCGACAGACCCTGCCTCCAAAAAAACAAATAACTAGGCAGGCATGATGGCACGCACCTGCAGTCCCAGCTACTGGGGAGGCTGAGGCAGGAGAATCACTTGAACCCGGGAGGCGGAGGTTGCCGTGAGCCGAGATCACGCCCCTGCACTCCAGCCTGGGGGACAGAGCAAGACGTTGTCTCAAATAAATAAAATAGTAAGAGGCTGAGGCAGGAGAATGGTGTGAACCCGGCGGCGGAGCTTGCAGTGAGCCGAGATCGCGCCACTGCACTCCAGCCTGGGCAACAGAGCAAGACTCCGTCTCAAAATAATAATAATAATAATAATAGTAATAATAATAATAAAATGAAAATAACTATTGCGAATACAGAACACAAGCGCCCACGACACCGCTGGCCTGTGGATTTTGAGTGGAACAACTTGTGTTTGTTCTCAGAACCTCACACGTCAACACACATCCCTCCCTGCTCCCGGCCTCTGTGTCCCTCCGTCTCTGACACACACACACACATATACACACAAAGTACGTGGTGCTTTCTCCTGTCAATCCCCGGGTACTCCAACGAGACCGTAGGAAACGTGAAGACGTACGCGATCGATTCTGACAGTTCTTGGCAGCTGGGCAGCTGAGCCCTGGCAAGCTTCTCTCTCTCCCCATCCAAGATTGAGTTTGGACTGAAACACGGTCCTCATTTAAGCAGCAATTAAAGCGCCTTATAGACTGCTAGAGAATGGTGATTAATGCAAAGAGTCTTGTTGAATGGGGATATTAAGTAAACGGCGGCTTAAAATGTCCATTTATCATCCACGGGTTCCTAATTGCCTTCCCGTTCGGCCGCACGAGCGTTTTCAGGACGCATGACGTTCCATGAGCGCGGCTGTTGCAAAGGCCATAAATCAAGCCGGTGGATTTTCAGCTAATTCTGAGGGAGGCTGAACGGAACCCGTAGCACGTCAAGGGGGTCGCCGTGAGCTCTCACGACCACCTCGGGATGCAGAACACGGGACCTCGGGAAGGGAGCCGGCCCCAGCTGTCTGCCGGGGAACAGGAGGATGTGCAGAGCCAGGCCAAGGCGTTACTCCCCAGGAAGGACAATACAATAGAATAGAATCCAACACCACACAATAGAGTGCTGGGGTGACAGGCCTGAGCCACCGCGCCCGGCCTGTTATTTTATTTTTAGTACAGATGGGACCTGGCTCCGTTGCCCAGGCTGAAGTGCAGTGACGTGATCAGGAGGCTGAGATGGGAGGCTAGCTTGAGGCTGGGAGGCTGAGGCTGCAGTGAGCCATAATTGCACTCCTGCACTCCAGCCTGGGCAATAGAGCAAGACCCCATATCAAAAAAAAAAAAAAAAAAAAGCCAGAACACAATGAACCTGGGACATTTGATTTCACCCCAGGGAAATAGGGAGCCACGGAACGTTCTTGAGCAGGTGACGACGACAAGCAAGAACGGTTTCTGTTCTCACACAGCAAGTTGCACCTGAACAAGGCAAAGACAAAGCTTTATTTTCTGTGAGAAAGGGCGACCCCCAAAATGCGTCGGTTGAAGCTCTCATCCTCCAGGGCCTTAGAGTGTAACTGGATTGGGAGATAGATCTTAAAAGAGGTGAGTAAGGTAACAGGAGGTCACTGAGGAAGGCCCTCACCCAACAGGACTCTGCTGTCCTTATAGGAAGAGCGATTAAGACAGAGACACACACAGAGGGACGAGCCTGTGAGGACACAGGGAGAAGACGGCGTCTCCAAGCCCAGGAGAGAGGCCTCAGGAGGAACCAGCCCTGCCCACACCTGGATCTCAGACGTCCAGCCTCCAGGACTGTGGGAGAATCAAGTTCTCTTGCTTAAGTCCCCCGGTGTATGGGATTTTGTTATGACAGGTGCAGCAGAGACTCATCCACATAGGTAAATATTTGAACGTCTCTTGAACACGTTCCAACTCTCTAGAACACGGGTTCGTATTCGAAACGCCACCCTGTGACACTTTTTAAAACTCCTGGAAGACCATAGTAATACTTAACTTGGATCTGAATTCTACCCATTGAGGCGTTTCCAGCTCACTTCATTTTTAAGTGTGTGCCCCTCCGACCTTTCTAGAATTTTAGAATCCTTGAGAGTTGAGGGCCTTCCCAAGTCTGAGTCTACCATTCACAGAGGAGTAACAGGGCTTTCCAACAAAAGAAACCAGAGATGAAGGGCCAGGAAGGAGTCTCACGATCATTCTCTACTTTTTGAGGGACAGAAAGGCAGTTGTTCTGATTATGTATTTGGTCAAGCACCTGCTAATTGAGAAAATGGCCTGAATGTTGGCCGGGCGCGGTGGCTCACGCCTGTCATCCCAGCACTTTGGGAGGCCGAGGCAGGAGGATCACCTGAGGTCAGGAGTTCGAGACCAGCCTGACCAACATGGTGAAACCCTGTCTCTACTAAAAACACAAAAATTAGCCGGGCGTGGTGACGGGCAACTGTAGTCCCAGCTACTCGGGAGGCTGAGGCAGGAGAATCGCTTGAATCCAGGAGGCGGAGCTTGCAGTGAGCCGAGATCCGTCCACTGCACTCCAGCCTGGGCGACAGAGCAAGACTCAGTCTCAAAAAAAAAAAACCAAAAACAAGAAAAAAAAAAAAAAAAACCCCAGGCGCAGTGGCCCACACCCGTCATCCCAACAAAAAAAAAAAAACATATTTCAATCATCATCTTTATTTCTTTTTTAAATCATAGCAACTTTTATTTTGGATTCAGGAGGTACGTGTGCACGTCTGTGATATGAGTACATTGTGTGATGCTGACGTTTGGGGCATGAAGGATTCTGCCACCCGGGTACTGAGTGTAGCATCTGATAGGTTATTTTTTCACCCTGGCCCCTCCATCCGTCCCTCCCCCGTCTAGCAGACCCCAGTGTCTGTTCTTCCCACTTTTTATGACTATTCGTGCCCAATTTTAGCTCCCTCCTATAAGACCAAGTAGCGTTGGGTTTTCTGGTTTTTGCTTAGAATAAGGACCTCTAGCTACATCCGTATTTCTGCAGAGGACACGATTTCATCCTTTTTCATGGCTGTGTAGTATTGCATTCTGGAATATATATATATATATATATATATATATATATTTTTTTTCTTCTTCTTTTTTGAGACAGAGTCTCACTCTGTCACCCGGGCTGGAGTGCAGTCGTGCCATCTCAGCTCACTGCAAGCTCCACCTTCCAGGTTCACGCCATTCTCCTGCCTCAGCCTCCTGAGTAGCTGGGATGACAGGTGCCCGCCACCTCGCCCGGCTAGTTTTTTTGGTGTGTTTTTAGTAGAGACGGGGTTTCACCGTGTTAGCCAGGATGGTCTCGATCTCCTGACCTCGTGATCCGCCCGCCTCGGCCTCCCAAAGTGCTGGGATGACAGGTGTGAGCCACCGCGTCCGGCCTTTTTTTTATTTTTATTTTTTTATTTTTTATTTTTGAGACAGAATTTTGCTCTGTTGCCCAGACTGGAGTACAGTGGCGCAGTCTCAGTTCACTGCAACCTCCGCCTCCCGGTTTCTAATGATTCCCCCACCTCAGCCTCCCAAGTAGCCAGGGTTCCAGGTGTCAGCTGTGTACCACCACACTCCGCTACTATTCCTTTTTTTGTATTTTTGTATTTTTAATAGAGACGAGGTTTCACCATGTTGGTCAGGCTGGTCTTCAACTCCCGACCTCAGGTGATCCGCCCGCCTCGGCCTCCCCAAAGTGCTGGGATGACAGGCGTGAGCCACCGCGCCCGGCCCCCCAGGGATCAGATGTTTTAAGAACCCTTTGGTGGGTGGTGGGTACGTCAGTGAGCTGAAGTGCTGATTGGTGAGAGGTGAAATCTTCTCACACTGTGTCTGTTCCTGGGTGTGGACGGCAGGATCAGATGCGTCAGTTTATTCATCTGGGTGGGGTCAGCTGATCCATCAAGGATATTGTCTGACAAATATCTCAAGCACCGATCTTAGCAGCTGTGTAGGGAGGATCAGAGTCTTATAGCCCAAACCATGACTTCTAATCTTGGGGTTAAGCTCTTGGTGTGATAAAGGCAATCTCGCCCCCAGGCAGGAAGGAGATCTGTTGTGGGAAAGGGTTCTTATCCTCTCGGTTTTAACAGCGATAAACTAAGTTCCTTGCAAAGTTCGTTCATCCTGTGCCCAGGAATGAATAAGGACAGCTTGGCTGTTAGAAGCAAGATGGGGTTGTCTATGTTGACCAGGCTGGTCTCGAACTCTTGACCTCGTGATCCAACGTCCTTGGCCTCCCAAAGGGCCGGGATGACAGGCGGGAGCCACTGCGCCCGGCCTCAAGACTCCTTCTCATCCCCAGCTCTTCCCAGCCCTGCCCACACCTGGATCTGAGACGTCCAGCCTCCAGGACTGTGGGAGAATCAATGTCTGTTGTTTATAACTACCCAGTCTATGGTATTCGGTGACAGCAGCCTGAGACGGACTAAGACATCTCATAAGAAGAGGAGATGAGGACACAGACACACACAGAGGGACGAGCCTGTGAGGACACAGGGAGAAGACGGCGTCTCCAAGCCCAGGAGAGAGGCCTCAGGAGGGACCAGCCCTGCCCACATCTTCCTAGAGCACCAGGCATCTTACACGGAACCAAAAAACCGCCAAGCTTCCTAAGGAAGTTGTTTGAGGTGGAACTTCGACCGAAGGAAATGAGAGTCTGGCAGACGGTGACCCAGAACTGCGCGTGAGCATACGCCTCAGCACGGCGGGCCTGTGCCTCGCCCTCCCTCCCCGGTTATTGCACCTCCCGGGGTGTCCTGGGGAGGTCACCCGGCCAGGGCTGGGGCTGGAGACGGCAGGTGCCACAGTCTCAGAAGGAGAGAGCGGTGACCGCCCACGGGTGCCCGAGGGTTACTCTGCAACAGAGCTTCCTCCTCGGGGAATGGGCTTCGAGGAGCAGGTGCAAAGGTGAACACGGCCCACCACGGCGTGTCTGCTTCTGACAGACTCTTCCCGCAAGCCTAGGACGAGCAAGGATGTGAGGACCGGGCAGTGATGTCACACCCCAGATGCAAAACAAAGCAAAGGGGGCCTGGGAGGTGGCACTTCGTTCAGGCAAGAGGGGCCCTGAGGAAGGGCCTCCAACATACACGGACGTGCATGCACGCAGACACACATGCAGGCGTATGTACACACAGGTACACAGATACACAGAAACAGGTCCACACATACGTACACAGGCGTGGGCAGACACACAGAAACATGTACACACATATGTCCATAGGCACATGTGCACACACAGATATACAGGCATATGCACCACAGATACACAGAAACACGTATACATACGTACACAGGCATACCTACACTCACACAGACACACATATACGGACACGTGTGTGCACACACACACAGGCATACACACACACACACATAGAAACATGTACACACATATGTCCATAGGCACGTCCAC
>NW_022327646.1:0-6774 GCF_002776525.5 Piliocolobus tephrosceles | reverse complement strand
AAAAAATATATATGTATGTGTGTGTGCGTGTGTGTGTGTGTGTGTGTGTATAAAACATTATATTTATTATTAAATTTATATATTATATATAAAACCATTAAAACATTATACATTATATATACTTAAATATAAAATATTCATATATGCATAACATTAAAATGTTATGTATATATAACATTAAAACTATGTGTGTGTGTATATATATATACATTTTTTCTAAGAGAGTTGTTATTTCAAGCCCTGTCTCAAAAAGAAAAACCAAGGCTGAGTGTGATGCCTCATGCCTGTAATCCCAGCATTTTGGGAGGCCGAGGCAGGTGGATCACCTGAGGTCAGGTGTTCGAGACCAGCCTGGCCACCATAGTGAAACCCCGTCTCTACTAAAAATACAAAAATTAGCCGGGTGTGGTAGCATGCACCTGCAGTCTCAGCTGCTCGGGAGGCTGAGGCAGGAGAATTGCTTGAACCCGGGAGGTGGAGGTTGCAGTGAGCCGAGATCACGCCACTGCACTCCAGCCTGGGCGACAGAGCGAGACTCTGTCTCAGAAGAAAAAGAGAGAGATTAACTGCTGGCCAAGCACAGGGGCTCACACCTGTAATCCCAGCACTTTCGGAGACCGAGGAGGGAGGATCACTTGAGCCCAGGAGTTCAAGACCAGCCTGGGCAACATAGTGAGATCCTCTATGTACAGAAAAATCAAAAAGTTAGCTGGGCGTGGTGGTGCGTGTCTGTCATCCCAGATACTTAGAAGGCTGAGGTGGGAGGGTCCCTCGAGCCCAGGATGTAGAAGCTGCAGTGAGCCGAGATCACGCCACTGCACTCCAGCCCGGGCGACAGAGCGAGACCCTGTGTCAAGAAAAAATAAACAGAACCTGCTGGCCGGGTACCATGGCTCACACCTGTAATCCCAGCACTTTGGGAGGCTGATGTGGGAGGATCCCTTGAGTCCAGGCGTTTGAGACCATCCTGGCCAACATAGTGAGACCCCATCTCTACAAATAAAATATTTTATTTTATTTATTAAAAATTTAAAAAAGCCAGGTATGGGCCGGGCACGGTGGCTCACCCCCCTGTCATCCCAGCGCTCTGGGAGGCCAAGGCAGGCGGATCACTTGAGGTCAGGAGTTCGAGTCCAGCCTGGCCAACATGGTGAAACCCCATCTCTACTAAAAATACAAAAATTAGCTGAGCGTAACAGTGCACGCCTGTCATCCCAGCTACTCAAGAGGCCGAGGCAGGAGAATGGCTTGAACCCAGGAGGCGGAGGTTGCAGTGAGCCGAGATCGCACCACTGCACTCCAGCGTAGGTGACAGACTCTGCCTCCAAAAATACAAATAACTAGGCAGGCATGATGGCACGCACCTGCAGTCCCAGCTACTGGGGAGGCTGAGGCAGGAGAATCACTTGAACCCGGGAGGCGGAGGTTGCCGTGAGCCGAGATCACGCCCCTGCACTCCAGCCTGGGGGACAGAGCAAGACGTTGTCTCAAATAAATAAAATAGTAAGAGGCTGAGGCAGGAGAATGGTGTGAACCCGGCGGCGGAGCTTGCAGTGAGCCGAGATCGTGCCACTGCACTCCAGCCTGGGCAACAGAGCAAGACTCCGTCTCAAAATAATAATAATAATAATAATAATAATAATAATAATAATAATAGTAATAATAATAATAATAATAAAATGAAAATAACTATTGCGAATACAGAACACAAGCGCCCACGACACCGCTGGCCTGTGGATTTTGAGTGGAACAACTTGTGTTTGTTCTCAGAACCTCACACGTCAACACACACCCCTCCCTGCTCCCGGCCTCTGTGTCCCTCCGTCTCTGACACACACACACACACATATACACACAAAGTATGTGGTGCTTTCTCCTGTCAATCCCCGGGTACTCCAACGAGACCGTAGGAAACGTGAAGACGTACGCGATCGATTCTGACAGTTCTTGGCAGCTGGGCAGCTGAGCCCTGGCAAGCTTCTCTCTCTCCCCATCCAAGATTGAGTTTGGACTGAAACACGGTCCTCATTTAAGCAGCAATTAAAGCGCCTTATAGACTGCTAGAGAATGGTGATTAATGCAAAGAGTCTTGTTGAATGGGGATATTAAGTAAACGGCGGCTTAAAATGTCCATTTATCATCCACGGGTTCCTAATTGCCTTCCCGTTCGGCCGCACGAGCGTTTTCAGGACGCATGACGTTCCATGAGCGCGGCTGTTGCAAAGGCCATAAATCAAGCCGGTGGATTTTCAGCTAATTCTGAGGGAGGCTGAACGGAACCCGTAGCACGTCAAGGGGGTCGCCGTGAGCTCTCACGACCACCTCGGGATGCAGAACACGGGACCTCGGGAAGGGAGCCGGCCCCAGCTGTCTGCCGGGGAACAGGAGGATGTGCAGAGCCAGGCCAAGGCGTTACTCCCCAGGAAGGACAATACAATAGAATAGAATCCAACACCACACAATAGAGTGCTGGGGTGACAGGCCTGAGCCACCGCGCCCGGCCTGTTATTTTATTTTTAGTACAGATGGGACCTGGCTCCGTTGCCCAGGCTGAAGTGCAGTGACGTGATCAGGAGGCTGAGATGGGAGGCTAGCTTGAGGCTGGGAGGCTGAGGCTGCAGTGAGCCATAATTGCACTCCTGCACTCCAGCCTGGGCAATAGAGCAAGACCCCATATCAAAAAAAAAAAAAAAAAAAAGCCAGAACACAATGAACCTGGGACATTTGATTTCACCCCAGGGAAATAGGGAGCCACGGAACGTTCTTGAGCAGGTGACGACGACAAGCAAGAACGGTTTCTGTTCTCACACAGCAAGTTGCACCTGAACAAGGCAAAGACAAAGCTTTATTTTCTGTGAGAAAGGGCGACCCCCAAAATGCGTCGGTTGAAGCTCTCATCCTCCAGGGCCTTAGAGTGTAACTGGATTGGGAGATAGATCTTAAAAGAGGTGAGTAAGGTAACAGGAGGTCACTGAGGAAGGCCCTCACCCAACAGGACTCTGCTGTCCTTATAGGAAGAGCGATTAAGACAGAGACACACACAGAGGGACGAGCCTGTGAGGACACAGGGAGAAGACGGCGTCTCCAAGCCCAGGAGAGAGGCCTCAGGAGGAACCAGCCCTGCCCACACCTGGATCTCAGACGTCCAGCCTCCAGGACTGTGGGAGAATCAAGTTCTCTTGCTTAAGTCCCCCGGTGTATGGGATTTTGTTATGACAGGTGCAGCAGAGACTCATCCACATAGGTAAATATTTGAACGTCTCTTGAACACGTTCCAACTCTCTAGAACACGGGTTCGTATTCGAAACGCCACCCTGTGACACTTTTTAAAACTCCTGGAAGACCATAGTAATACTTAACTTGGATCTGAATTCTACCCATTGAGGCGTTTCCAGCTCACTTCATTTTTAAGTGTGTGCCCCTCCGACCTTTCTAGAATTTTAGAATCCTTGAGAGTTGAGGGCCTTCCCAAGTCTGAGTCTACCATTCACAGAGGAGTAACAGGGCTTTCCAACAAAAGAAACCAGAGATGAAGGGCCAGGAAGGAGTCTCACGATCATTCTCTACTTTTTGAGGGACAGAAAGGCAGTTGTTCTGATTATGTATTTGGTCAAGCACCTGCTAATTGAGAAAATGGCCTGAATGTTGGCCGGGCGCGGTGGCTCACGCCTGTCATCCCAGCACTTTGGGAGGCCGAGGCAGGAGGATCACCTGAGGTCAGGAGTTCGAGACCAGCCTGACCAACATGGTGAAACCCTGTCTCTACTAAAAACACAAAAATTAGCCGGGCGTGGTGACGGGCAACTGTAGTCCCAGCTACTCGGGAGGCTGAGGCAGGAGAATCGCTTGAATCCAGGAGGCGGAGCTTGCAGTGAGCCGAGATCCGTCCACTGCACTCCAGCCTGGGCGACAGAGCAAGACTCAGTCTCAAAAAAAAAAAACCAAAAACAAGAAAAAAAAAAAAAAAAACCCCAGGCGCAGTGGCCCACACCCGTCATCCCAACAAAAAAAAAAAAACATATTTCAATCATCATCTTTATTTCTTTTTTAAATCATAGCAACTTTTATTTTGGATTCAGGAGGTACGTGTGCACGTCTGTGATATGAGTACATTGTGTGATGCTGACGTTTGGGGCATGAAGGATTCTGCCACCCGGGTACTGAGTGTAGCATCTGATAGGTTATTTTTTCACCCTGGCCCCTCCATCCGTCCCTCCCCCGTCTAGCAGACCCCAGTGTCTGTTCTTCCCACTTTTTATGACTATTCGTGCCCAATTTTAGCTCCCTCCTATAAGACCAAGTAGCGTTGGGTTTTCTGGTTTTTGCTTAGAATAAGGACCTCTAGCTACATCCGTATTTCTGCAGAGGACACGATTTCATCCTTTTTCATGGCTGTGTAGTATTGCATTCTGGAATATATATATATATATATATATATATATATATTTTTTTTCTTCTTCTTTTTTGAGACAGAGTCTCACTCTGTCACCCGGGCTGGAGTGCAGTCGTGCCATCTCAGCTCACTGCAAGCTCCACCTTCCAGGTTCACGCCATTCTCCTGCCTCAGCCTCCTGAGTAGCTGGGATGACAGGTGCCCGCCACCTCGCCCGGCTAGTTTTTTTGGTGTGTTTTTAGTAGAGACGGGGTTTCACCGTGTTAGCCAGGATGGTCTCGATCTCCTGACCTCGTGATCCGCCCGCCTCGGCCTCCCAAAGTGCTGGGATGACAGGTGTGAGCCACCGCGTCCGGCCTTTTTTTTATTTTTATTTTTTTATTTTTTATTTTTGAGACAGAATTTTGCTCTGTTGCCCAGACTGGAGTACAGTGGCGCAGTCTCAGTTCACTGCAACCTCCGCCTCCCGGTTTCTAATGATTCCCCCACCTCAGCCTCCCAAGTAGCCAGGGTTCCAGGTGTCAGCTGTGTACCACCACACTCCGCTACTATTCCTTTTTTTGTATTTTTGTATTTTTAATAGAGACGAGGTTTCACCATGTTGGTCAGGCTGGTCTTCAACTCCCGACCTCAGGTGATCCGCCCGCCTCGGCCTCCCCAAAGTGCTGGGATGACAGGCGTGAGCCACCGCGCCCGGCCCCCCAGGGATCAGATGTTTTAAGAACCCTTTGGTGGGTGGTGGGTACGTCAGTGAGCTGAAGTGCTGATTGGTGAGAGGTGAAATCTTCTCACACTGTGTCTGTTCCTGGGTGTGGACGGCAGGATCAGATGCGTCAGTTTATTCATCTGGGTGGGGTCAGCTGATCCATCAAGGATATTGTCTGACAAATATCTCAAGCACCGATCTTAGCAGCTGTGTAGGGAGGATCAGAGTCTTATAGCCCAAACCATGACTTCTAATCTTGGGGTTAAGCTCTTGGTGTGATAAAGGCAATCTCGCCCCCAGGCAGGAAGGAGATCTGTTGTGGGAAAGGGTTCTTATCCTCTCGGTTTTAACAGCGATAAACTAAGTTCCTTGCAAAGTTCGTTCATCCTGTGCCCAGGAATGAATAAGGACAGCTTGGCTGTTAGAAGCAAGATGGGGTTGTCTATGTTGACCAGGCTGGTCTCGAACTCTTGACCTCGTGATCCAACGTCCTTGGCCTCCCAAAGGGCCGGGATGACAGGCGGGAGCCACTGCGCCCGGCCTCAAGACTCCTTCTCATCCCCAGCTCTTCCCAGCCCTGCCCACACCTGGATCTGAGACGTCCAGCCTCCAGGACTGTGGGAGAATCAATGTCTGTTGTTTATAACTACCCAGTCTATGGTATTCGGTGACAGCAGCCTGAGACGGACTAAGACATCTCATAAGAAGAGGAGATGAGGACACAGACACACACAGAGGGACGAGCCTGTGAGGACACAGGGAGAAGACGGCGTCTCCAAGCCCAGGAGAGAGGCCTCAGGAGGGACCAGCCCTGCCCACATCTTCCTAGAGCACCAGGCATCTTACACGGAACCAAAAAACCGCCAAGCTTCCTAAGGAAGTTGTTTGAGGTGGAACTTCGACCGAAGGAAATGAGAGTCTGGCAGACGGTGACCCAGAACTGCGCGTGAGCATACGCCTCAGCACGGCGGGCCTGTGCCTCGCCCTCCCTCCCCGGTTATTGCACCTCCCGGGGTGTCCTGGGGAGGTCACCCGGCCAGGGCTGGGGCTGGAGACGGCAGGTGCCACAGTCTCAGAAGGAGAGAGCGGTGACCGCCCACGGGTGCCCGAGGGTTACTCTGCAACAGAGCTTCCTCCTCGGGGAATGGGCTTCGAGGAGCAGGTGCAAAGGTGAACACGGCCCACCACGGCGTGTCTGCTTCTGACAGACTCTTCCCGCAAGCCTAGGACGAGCAAGGATGTGAGGACCGGGCAGTGATGTCACACCCCAGATGCAAAACAAAGCAAAGGGGGCCTGGGAGGTGGCACTTCGTTCAGGCAAGAGGGGCCCTGAGGAAGGGCCTCCAACATACACGGACGTGCATGCACGCAGACACACATGCAGGCGTATGTACACACAGGTACACAGATACACAGAAACAGGTCCACACATACGTACACAGGCGTGGGCAGACACACAGAAACATGTACACACATATGTCCATAGGCACATGTGCACACACAGATATACAGGCATATGCACCACAGATACACAGAAACACGTATACATACGTACACAGGCATACCTACACTCACACAGACACACATATACGGACACGTGTGTGCACACACACACAGGCATACACACACACACACATAGAAACATGTACACACATATGTCCATAGGCACGTCCAC
>NW_022327644.1:0-2378 GCF_002776525.5 Piliocolobus tephrosceles | reverse complement strand
GGGAGTTTCCAAGCTGCACAATGTAAAGAAAGCTTCATCTACTAGAGATGAATAAACGTAGCAAAAATCAGATTTACAGAAGCGTCTTTCCAATTTTTTCTGAAGATAGTTCCTTTTTCACCATAGTCCGGAATGTGGTCCCAAAAGTCCCTTCGTGGATCCATCCATGACAGTTTCCATGCTGCGTAATGTAAAGAAGGCTTTATCTATGTGAAATGATTACACATATCACAGAGTAGTTTTCTTGAAAGCTTCTTTCCAGTTTTTCTCTGAGGCTATTTCCCTTTTCACAATCGCCATGATCTTGAAACTGGGCAACAGAGAGTAAGCATTAACTCTGTGAAGTGAATGCACATATCAGAGAGCAGATTCTTGGAATGCTTTTCCTTGATTTTATTTCAGTATATTTCACTATTCCCCATAGTCCTCAATGTGTTCCGAAATATCACTTTTTCGTTTTCACAAGAACAATGTTCAAACACTGCCTTGTGAGAAAAGAGGTATAACTTTCTGAGTGAAATGCATACATCACAAAGTAGTTTCTCAGAAAGCTTCTATCCAGTTTTTATCTGACGATATCTCCTCTTTCACCATAGGCCTGAATATGCTCCTGAACATCCCTTCCGGGACCTGTGCATGACGGAGTTTCCAAACTGCATAATATAATTAAAGTTTCAACTATACGATATGACTAAATATGTCTAACACAAAGCAGTTTCACAGAAATCTTCCTTCCAGTTTTTGACTGAGGATATTTCCTTTTTCACCAACGGCTTTCCTATACTCCCAAATATCTCTTCTTAGGTTTTTCTATAAAAGGGATTCTGGAATCTTCTAGGAGAAGAAATGTATATTTCTGTGAGTGGAATGCACAGGTCACAAAGCAGCTCCTCAGAAAGATACTCTCCAGTTTCTCTCTGAAGACTTTTCCTTTCTCACCGTAAGCCTCAATGCCCTTCAGAATATCCCTTCGCAGACTAAACAAAAACAGTGTTATAATACAGCTCAATGAAAACAGAAGCTTAACTGTGTGAGAGAAATTCGGGTGACACAGTGCAGTTCCACTGAACTCTTCCTTCTGCTTTCTCTCTGAGGTTATTTCATTTTCAGGGTATTCTAAAGAGCTTTTCAAAATGTTCTTTCTCAGATTTCACAGAAGCAGTGATTTCAAACTGCTCAACCCAAATAATGACTTAACTCTATGAGATGAATGCAAACATCAAAAAGAGTTGTCCAGAAAGCTTCTTTCCAATTTTCAATGGAAGATATTTCCTTACCTCACTAAGTCCTTCGGTTACCAGTTACATTCCCTTTGCAGAACACTCAAAGACCGACTTTCAAACTGGGAAATGTAGAATAAGCTTTAACCCGGTGAAAAGAATGTACATGTCACAGAGCAGTTTCTTCAAGTCCTTCTTTCTGTATTTTATTGGACGACATTTCACTTTCTGCCATACTCTTCAATGTGCTCCGAATATCAGTCTTTTGGGTTTACAGGAACAGTATTGAAAGTGTTTCTTATGAGAAGAAAGTTCCAACTCCCTGAGTAGAATGCACACGACAACAAGCAGTTTCCCAGAAAGCTTCTCTCCAGTTTTTATCTGACGATATTTCCTATTTCACCATAGGCCCGAATGTGATCCCAAATACCCCTTCGTGGATCCATCCACGCTGGAGTTTCCAAGCTACATAACGTAAAGAAAGCTTCATTTCTGTGAGATGAATAAACATAGCAAAAAGCAGATTCACCAAAAGCTTCTTTTCACTTTTTATCTGAAGATATTTCCTTTTTCACCATATTCCTGAATGTGCTCCCGAAGGTCCCTTCGTGGATTCGTCCATGACAGTTTCCAAGCTGTGTAATATAAAGAAAGGTTTACCTATGTGAGATGATTACACATATCACTGAGTAGTTTCCTAGAAAGCTTCTTTCCAGTTTTTGTCTGAGGCTACTTCCCTTTTCACCATCGGCATCAACATGCTCCCGAATATCACTTGGTACCTCTTGTTCCAAGATGATTTCCCCGACTCTGCATGAGACGAGAGATATAACACTGTGAATGGAATGCACTAGTCACCAAGCAGTTTCTCAGAAAGCTTCTCTCCAGTTTTTATCTGACTACATTTGCTATTAAACCGTAGGCCTCAATGTGATCCCAAATATCCCTTCACGAATCCATCCATGAGGGAGTTTCCAAGCTGTGTAATGTAAAAAAAAGCTTCATCTATGTGAGATGAAGAAACATAGCAAAAAGCAGATTCACAGAAAGCTTCTTTCCAGTTTTTATCTGAAGACATTTCCGTTTTCTCCATAGGCCGGAACGTTTTCCCGAGGGTCCCTCCGTGCATCCTTCAAGATAGTTTCTAAGATGCATAAT
>NW_022327643.1:0-22003 GCF_002776525.5 Piliocolobus tephrosceles | reverse complement strand
GTAATATGGGCCTCTCCTCTCCATGGATATTAGGAACAATATCTCAGGCAGGGTGTACGCCTCCTCTCCTATGGGGAGTCATATCATCCTCTCTCTTCCAGGATATTAATAACAATATCACCGGCCGTGTGCACACAGCCTGCGATACTGGAATTATTATCATCCTCTCCCCCTCCGGATTCTAGGAACCATATCATAGAAGAGCTCTACCCTCTGGCATATTGGGAGTAATATCATACGCTTCTTCCGTGAATACTAGGGGCAATTGCATCAGGTGGTTGTCCTTTCGTTGCTATATAGGGAGTCATGTCATACTCTTTCCCCCTAGATATTAGGATCAGTGTCACAGCGTGAGTGTACACCTACTGCAATATTAAAACTAATATCATGCTCTCCGTCCCTGGATATTAGGAATGACATCACAGGCAGGTGTACACCCCTTCAGGTATTAGGAGTAATAATATGATTAATTATTAAACATAAATTATCGATTTTAATAGTTATCAATGTCACCACTAATTAATAGGATACCATTATTAATTATGGATAACTATTTTACACATATGATTTTGCCCGCTTAAAAGTAATTATTAATATTAATGTCATTTAACAATATTATCAGTTCTTAATATCAATCATTATTTTATTACCAACATCTATCAGTATTGATTTAAGCAACATTTATTGCTGATATCATGATTTTATTAATAATGATATTACAGTTAATTAGTAATACTAATCGTTAACATTTTAACCAGCATTAATTTTTACTATATTATAATTATTAATATTGATTATTATTAATTTTATCATATTTATTAATATTAACAATTAATGGACTTGTTCCTGATATCAGGCGGGAGGGGATATTACTCCCAACATTGAAGAAAGTGTACACCCCTCTCTGATGTTATTCCTAATAGCCGGGGGGTAGAGGATAACATTATTGAACCTGTCGCATTGGGTGTCTATCCCCTCGGTCGTCTTGTTTCTTATATCCTGGGTGGGAGATAATGTTGTGACTCCCAATATTGCAGAGGATGTAAACATCCCCCGTGATAGTGTCCCTAACATCCAAAGGTGGAGTGAATGACATTTCTTCTGATTTCACAGTGGGTGTACACCACCCCTGGGATATGATTCCTCATATCCAGGGGGCGAGAGGAATAGTCTCAATATTTCAGGAGGTGTACACTGCCGAGTGATACTATTCCTAATATTCAGGGATGGAAAGGATATCACCCCCTATAGAGCAGGGGATGTTCACTCCTTCTGTGACATTGTTCCTTATACCAGCGGGGGAGAGGAAGACATTACTCCCAATATTGTAGGGTGTGTACACTGCCTTGTGATATTGTTTCCTATATCTTGGGAGGGAGACGATGATACCAGTAGCAATATCACAGGGAGTGTACACACCCACTGTGATATTGTTCTGAATATCCAGGGGGAAAGAAAATGATATGACTCCCAATATCACAGGGGGTGTACATCCTCCTGTGATATTGTTTCTTAAATTCAGGGGGAGAGGATGATATGACTCCCAATATCGCAGGGGTTGTACACACCTCCTGCGATATTGTTCCTAATGTCCCGAAGGGGAGAGGATATTTCTCTCAATATCGTACAGGGTGTACCCGTACTTTGTAATTTTGTTCTTAATATCCACGATGAGAGAGGATGATATGACTCCCAATATCGCAAGAAGTGTACAGCCACCTGTGATATAGTTCCTAACATCTGGGTGGGGAGAGGATGATATTACTGCCCATACAGCTCGAGTTGTAAAACCCTTTCAATATTTTGCCTGTAATCCTGAGGGAAGAGGATGGTATTGCTTCCAATATCGAAGAAGACGTACATCCCCCTGTGACACTATGCCCAATATCCAGTTGGAGAGACGATGACAGTATGCCCAATATCACAGGGGATGTACACCCACCCTGGGATATTGTTCCTTATATCGAGAGGGGGAGAAGATGCTATTGCTCCCAATAACGCAGGAACTGTGGGTGTACACCCCTCCTGTGATACTGTTCTTAATATCCTAGGGAAGAGAGGATGATACTACACCCAATATCGCTGGCGGTGTACACCCACCCAGTGATACTGTTCTTAATGTACTCCACCTTCCACCACCAGGGATATCGTTTCTAATATCCAGGGAAAGAGAGGATAACACTATGCCCAATATCGCGGGGCAGTGTCACACCCTCTGCGGTGTTGTTCCTAGTATCCAAAGGTAGAGACGATGATATTACTGGCCATATCGCAGGGAATGTACACCCTTCTGTGATATTGTTTTTGACATTCAGTGGGGGAGAGGATAACATGAATCCCAATATCCCTGAAAGTGTACAGACCCCTGTGATGTAGTTCCTAATGTACAGGGGAAAGAGAAGTATATTGTTCTCAATATCCCAGGGGGTGTTACTACCCTGCACCCTGTATATTGTTTCTTATATGCAGCGGGGTGGAGGCTGATAGTAGTCTCAATATCCCAGAAGGTGCACACACACCTGTGATATATTTCCTAATGTCCAGCGGGAAAGAGGCTGATTTCACTTTCAATATCGCAGTGGGTGTACGCCACCCCCAACCCCGGGGTATCATTCCTAATATCCAAGCGGGAAGAAGATGACATGGCTGACAATATCGAAGGAGGTGGACACCTCTTCCATGATATGGTTCCTCTTATTCAGGGGGTGAATGGATGATATTACTCCCAACAAACTAGGAACCGTACGGCCACCCTGGGATTTTGTCCTTAATAACCACAGGGGAGAGGTGATATTACTACCAACATTGCAAGGGGTGTACACCCCTCCTGTGATATTGTTTCTTATATCCAGGAAAGGAGAAGATGGTCTCAGTACCAATTTTGAAGGGATGGACAGCCCCATGGGATATTATTCTAAAGATACAGGTTGAAAGAGGATGAGATTCCATCCAATATAACAAGGGGTGTACACCCCGCCTGTGATATGAATCATAAAACCTAGAAGAAGAGAGATTGCCCTTGCTTCCAAAACACACGGGGTGTACACCCAACCTGTGATATTGTTCCTGTCATCTAAAGGAAGAGATGATGATAGTACTCCCACTACCGGAGAAGGTACACACCCCTCCGTGATATTGTTCCTCATAACTTGTGAGGGAGAGCATGATATTACTTCCAGTATGACAGTGGCCTGACACCCAGTCTGTCATACTGCTCCTAATTTCCAGTAGGTAAAGTATGATGTTCCTGCCAAGAAAGCAGTGGGTGCACAGCCGCCCTGTGATATTTCTCCGAATATTCAGGGAAACACAGGACGACATTACCCCAAATCTCCCAAAAAGTGTACAGCCATTGTGTGATATGGTTGCTCATATCCGGAGGTGCAGAGGATGGTGTTCGTTCTCCTGTCGCAGGCTGTGTACATACACCCTGTGAAATTGGTCATAATATCCTGAACAAAAGAGACTGCTAATAATGGACACACATTGCAGGGGGGAGTAATTGGCTCTTACGATCCACATTGCAGAGGGTTGAGGCACCCCCAATATTGAAGGGATGGACAGCCCCCATGGGATATTGTTCTAAAGATACAAGTTGAAAGAGGATGAGATTCCATCTGATATAACAAGGAGTGTACATCCTGCCTGTGATATGAATCGTAAAACCTAGAAGAGAGAATGACTCAGGGCCACAGCAGGCCCTGAGTGAGGAGCAATCTGATCAAGATCCTAGGGTCCTGCTACACAGCCCTTAAACCAGGGACTGGAAACTGTTTCCCTAAGGAGCCAGGAATCAGTATTTTCAGCTTTGCCAACTGATCTTTGCCTCAAGGATGCAACTCTGCAGTGGCTGCATGACAGCAGCCTTCTGCAGGTGGCCTGTGAAGAGATGGGCATGACTGCACCCCCAGAAACTTTACTGATGGACGTGGAAACTTCTCAGTGTCATGAAGTGTTAGTTTTTTATTTGTTTAACCATTTGGAAATGTAAACTCCATTCTTGATTCACGGGCTACAAGAGCAGGCAGGGACAGGCTGCCCCTTGCCAACCTCTGGAATGAGCTTAGAGAAGGAAGTGACAGGCTGAGCCAGCGCAGCCTCCTCACAGAGAATTCGCTGCAGGAGGGTCCTTCTTAGCAACCACTTCTCATCCTTCATCTTGGCTTCAAGTGCAGTTCAGGTGGAGAAAGAGAGAACAGAACTGGCCTCAGCAACAAGAAGGAAGGAGACGCAGGGTCAAGCAGCCGTGTGGATTGATCACACTCAACATTCACACCAAGCAGAGCACAGGCAGGACCAGCCCGGGGGACCGAAGTGGAGGCTCTCTGGGGGTGGGGGACCTCTGGGTGGGCAAGATTCACTTCCTAAAACTCATATAGAAGTTCTACACAGCAGTAGTTACAGAAAACACACACTAAGAAAAGGCCAAAATAAAAATAGGACAGCCGCCTTTGACCGCACCTTATCCCTCAGGAACCCACCTTCAAGCCATGGCAGATGAAGACTCACTTCCTGATACCCTTCCCGGTGAATTATGTGGGCGAATGCATCCGAACTGTCCCCTACACGGACCCAGATCATGACAGGTAGGAGGGTGGAGGTCGGGACCTCTCAGGCCTGAGCCTTACAGAAGCAGCTTGTCAAGCCTGTTCGAGTTCACAGGGCATGTTTTAGCACAGGAAAGTCTGTAATGACTCCAAATGTTGGACCTGGGGCTGCATGAGTCTATGAGTGGCCCTTTTTAAACAGCAGAGTCTTTATGAACAAAGGCCCTAACCACAGACTCCTTTCAAAATGCCCCATGTACTCATCTCATCTCTAGGTGAAAATTGAATGAATTTAGGCTGAGACCTCTGATAAACATGGTAGATTAAGCCTTCATGAGGACAGATGCATGGAACGATAGCAAAGGCAGACCAAGACACGAAGCCACAAGGGAGAGTGGGAGCTGACCCAAGCAGCCATGGGGGCTACAGGAGAACCTCATGAGCCAAACTGTGGGTGGGTGGGTGGGGGGTGCCTGACCCGGAACCACAGAGGGACAGGGTGGTCGGGAGAAACTAGGTGGTCCTGCAGAGCCCTGCAGATGGCAGGTCTGGGGGCCGCCTCACAGTCCCTCTGAGGAGTTTGCCTCCCCTGTCTCCTCACACAAGTCAGAAGCTCGGGGAAGGAGGCCCTGGGTTGAGCCGCCGAAGCCACAGCCAAGAGTGAGGGTCAGGCCTGTTCCCAAAGTGGCATGGGGCAAGGGAGTTTGCAGCCTACGGTCCGGCCCTCCAGCCCCTTCTTCCGAAGTGTGGCAGCCCCTCAACTGTGTTCATCTCATCTGCGGAAACTGGCCAGACCAGAAGGACAGACTCACAGACATGCACTTTTGGGGACTCGTCAGTTGCGTGTGGATGACACAGATCTGTGCAAACATGTTGTATCCCGGAAATTCACTTCCTGTATCCTTGTCCGAGGCAGCTACCCCCATGAGGGACTAAACCAAGGAGGAGACCCCCAAGGTCTGGCTCCAACCTCCACTGGTCCCAACTGACGGTGCCCCAGCCACCCTATTAGTAGAGAGAGGAAGGCAGGCTTAGGCCTGTGCAGTCTATCCTGATAGGAGAATGTGCTGGGCCTCCAGGGTGCACGTGTGTCATAGTAGGACCACAGATGGGGAGGTGTGTAGCCAGGCGAGAGGAAATGTGGGGCTATAGTGGGGGCCCAGAAAGAGCTCCCCTGTAGAAAAGAGATATGTTGCCAGCTCTTTTGTTCATTTATTTCCATATTTGTAGAAGATAAACAGATCTGTCTGCTGTGCCAGAAGAAAAGTGGTGTCTGTTTCCACCATCCAATAGGAAAATGCAGACAGAAAACACTAAAAATGTGGAAGTTCCCCCTGGGCTGGGGGGATTCTAGATCTTTTATTCCTTGTTTTTTGTATTTTATAATCTTTCAACAGTGAGCATCTGTTTTTAATATATAAGTAATAGAAATTTCTCAAGAAGGAGGATGCATGGATCGACGGAACGCCATCCCTGCTGGTGCTTGTAGAGGCTCCGTCCCCCAGGGTCTGGCTCCAACCTCACTGGTCCCAACTGACGTTGGGCGTGGCGCTGGGTTTCTCCTGGAGGGCCCACATGAGATCGTCGTGACTTCTCCCAGCACAGTCCCTGGGAACACGCCCACTCCTTCCTTGATTTCCCACCTGGCCTATTTGACTCCCTTCGTCTGCTTTAGGAAATGGCACATCTGTGGAAGTGGTGACCTGGGGCTGATCTCGCCACGGGCGTCTTTAAGGAGCCTGTGTCTTTGCCGCAGATGCTACCATCACTGTCTGCCCTGCCTTCTGTCGGAGGTGGATGTGTCCTGGAATCATCTAGAATGTGATGTCACCGTTCGCAGTGGAAGGCAGATGAAATCAGCCCTGTTCCTGGAAATGTGCTTTATCGGAGAGTGTGTTTTCTTAAGGGATTCCTATAAAACTCAAAGAGTTTGACTTCAGTTTCCTTTTTTTCCATATTCTGATGTGAGACATTTAAATAAATGTTCACTTGCACACTTGCCTTTACAATAGAAATAACCTCTTTCTACTTCACCAGATTTTAAAAATGCCACATATGCATTGGAACAAGTTAAGCAGTGTGGCGCTGGAAGTGTTAGATTCCCTCCACACCACCACTGCTTCAACCCTGTAATCCAAGCCAACTGCTTGAAAAGTGTGCTTCCTTGTGCTTTTTAGTTTTTGTTAATTAAAAAGAAAATCTCATGCCTGTAAGCCCAGCACTTTGAAGGCAGGAGGATCGCTTGAAGCCAGGTGTTTAAGACCAGCATGGGCAACAAAACTAGACCCTGCCTCTACAAAAACGGTAAAAATATTCAGGCGTGGTGGCACGCACCTGTAGGCCCAGCTACTCGGGAGACTGTGGTGGGAGGATCCCTTGAGCCCAGGAGTTCAAGGTTGCAGTGAGCTGTGATTGCACTTATGCACTCCAGCCTGGTGACAGAGCAGGACCCCATCTCTTAAAAAACAAGACCAAAGAAATGGGACCATAATTTATGTGGCATTATTGTACAACTTGATTTTATTTTCATTTTCACTTTATCCAATAATTACTTCATTGTCTATGCTTTTTTATCAGCCATGGTGTTTTTAACTTGCATTTTAAAATCATTCATTTCAGTCTTAAAATCCTTGCACGTTTGATGACTGCTAAGTTCCTGCATACAGAAATTCGAGAAAAAGGTGGCACTTATGGTGGAGGCGCAAAACTCAGCCGCAGTGGGGTTTTCACCCTTTACTCTTACAGGTGAGCTTTGCTCTAGTTCACACATTGAGACGCACACGGTGTTTTAGTCTTCTACTCATGATTATCAGTGTCATTTTCTTCTACTGCAGTGAACTTTAGACAAAAGTTGTTCTGTGTGCTGCTTTTCACTTCTCGAGCACTTAGCCACAGCCAGCAATGTCCTTTCCGGTGCAAGGATTGGGGCCAGCAGCCTAAACGGGAAGCATTCTGCCTTCAGTAAACCCTGGCTTAAGCCAGCATATTTTGGCAGAACACGGTAGTGCCTCCATCCATGGTTTTGCTTTCCATGGTTTATTACCCACAGTCACCCTCGGTCTGAAAATATTAAATGGAGAATTCCAGACATAAACACTTCCAAAGTTTTAAATTGCATACCATTCTTCTAAGCAGTGGGATGAAAGCTGACGCTGTCTACGGTACCTGCCTGTTGGTCACTCAGTAGCCGTCTAGGTCATCAGATACACTATGGGTATCCAAGAGCTTCTGTTCACAGAATGCTTGTTTTACTTAGTGTAACTTTTATTAGTGTCATTGTTGTATTTTGTTAATATCTTGCTGCACCTAATCTATACTTTTTCATAGGCATAGGAAAAAAACACAGTATCCATAGTGGCTGTCTGAGGTTGCAACCCTGCTCTGGGGGACCTGGAACACAGGCCCCAGGTGAGGGGCTGAGATACAGCCTGAGAGCATTCTTAGCTCATTTCAGTCGGAGGTGCCTGATGTGCATGCAGTTCTGTTAGCTTTCATAAACATTACACCGTTACTCTAAAACAATGAATTCTTGATTGTCTATGGCTTTGCTGACCAAGAGAACCTGTATTCTGACACTTTTTAAGAAGGAGCTGACCAGGCGTGGTGTCAAGTGCCTGTGGTCCTAGCTATAGGAGGCTAAGGCGGGAGGATCCCTTGAGCCTAGGGAGGCTGAAGCTGCAGTGAGCAGATTGCACCACCACACGCCAACCTGGGTGACAGAGTGAGGCCCTGTCTTATGGATGCAGACATTGATTAGGTAGGTAGGTAGGTAGGTAGGCAGGCAGGTAGGCAGGCAGACATATAGGTAGAGAAGTTGGTAGCCGTTGCCACCCTGCTGAGTTCTCCCCCCTTGCTGTGCTGGAAGCCACTCTTGTAGACAAGGATGGCAAAGCAGCTCACAGCCCCTCTGCAGCTCTGAGTCAGTGTGAAGGGAGGGCTGGGCTCTTTCCATTTACACAAAGGGAAGTCTGGATCGGACCCTCAGGCAGATTCCTGTACTACTCTGGGTGTGTCCTTAAGGGAGATTAAAGGAAAACCTTTGTTTGCTTAATTTTTCCACGTGAGTCTTCTGTAATTTCCTTGTCATCTTGACCTGTCCCCACCCTCCACATCTTTCCTCTCCTGATGAGGTCACAGAGAGGTGTATTTAAATAATCTGGGGAGGACATTATGCAGACAGACCTTGTCTAAGAGGGAGAACGTGTTGAAAAGTCTTATGTGATGGGACTTAAATTTCCACTGAGAGTAATTGAGCAATTTGTCAGTGGGCTGTTTGGACTAGATCAGGGGTAAAATAGAGCTGTTAGCCCATAGAAGATGTTGAACTGTTAAGTCACAGGTTTGTCATAAACTTGCCCATTGGTAAAACGCTTGCCTGTTTATTTCTCTGGGTTTCCTAGGGACCCAAATACAATAGAGAGGCTGCAATCTTGTGGGAAGGCTGTTTACTGGGCAAAGTCTGGAAAATTCACGCAGCAAGACATCAACGAAGCCAAACTTTCTGTCTTCTCAACCGTAGATGCTCCTGTCGCTCCTTCAGACAAAGGTATTGTGAGTATAACAGTGCGAATCTCAGTCCATAGCCTCAGATGACATTGCTGTTTTCCCAGTTCCCCTCATGCACAGGCAGGAGCACCAGCTTCTGGCGCCTCCGTCCTTGCCTGTGATACGATTTCCACGTCTGACACCCTAAACGTTGGCCTTGGAAATACAGTTCCCTACATCCGAGCGAGAAGAGTGTATCCTGTCATTTCAGTTTTACTGACCTGAGGCCCAGTGGGGCCAACCCACGGCAGTGTCTGGGCTCATTAGGGTAGAAGGACGTGGGCATGGCCCTAGCCTGGCCACGTTACTCTGTAGAGCCACTTTTGCTCACAGCATTATCAGCCTCACACGGCCCTGACTGCATCCACGCTGCAGAAGCAGGCTTTGGTAGGAGTCAGCGTGGCTCATGGGAGCTGGAGGTCAGGGTGTGATCTCTGGGCTGTTTGACACGTCCCTGTCGTTGAAACACGTATGTGAAATAACAGTTAGATGCGCCTGTCCCCTCCAGACACGAGTGCACAGCCCACTGTGTGAGCTCCTGGGCGGTAGCCCCACCGTGCCTGTGGTTTGTCTTCTAGGAATGGACCACTTCTTGTACGGCCTCTCGGATGAGATGGAGCAGGCCCACAGGGAGCAGCTCTTCACCATCAGCCACGACAAGCTCCTGGCCATGAGCCATAGGTGAGTGGGGAGTGGGGGAGACAGCGTCTGGGATTGGAGGCCTTAATGGCACTGACGCAGAAGCCAGTCCTGGCTGACCTCACCTGCCTTCCTCTCAGGTACCTCGGCACTGGGAAGAGCACACATGGCCTGGCCATACTCGGACCCGAGAACCCCAACATAGTCAAGGACCCATCCTGGATCATCAGATGAGCAGCCCTGGTGCCCACGACTGTGCAGGAACCCCTGAGACAATAGGCCTCTAGAGCTGAATATGAAGTCAGAATACTACCACTTTTTCCAAGAATATTGTGTCATTCTTAAGGTGTTGCCACTGACTGGCAAGTCAATCTTGAGTGACCAGGAAGACATTCATTGAAATAGTCATGCACGAAATGCCAAAGATGCACCACATAGAATTTTCACTTTCTACTGACAGAAAGGCTTGTTTTACCTCATTAGTTCTAGAATATTTATTTAAGAATCTAAAAATAAAGGGCAACTCTGACTTAACGTCTGCTTGAATCATTATTTTAAGTAGCATTTAGGGCCTTTACTAAAAGAAGTAAAATGGAAAGGTACACAAAGGTGTCCCATGTCTGCCTGTGCTGATTCATGAAACTCGATCACACCGAGGCCCTGTGGGAGCGTCCTCCTAACAGACGGAAGTTCAACGGGGCGGCTGGATGGAAGCAGTCCTGAGAAGCAGGTGGGCTGGGGTGAGTAAGCGCTCACTTTGTCTTTACAGAGCCAGAAAGGAAAGCCTCCACAGTGGCTCTTCTTGGCCGTTGGACTCTGATTTCCCAAACAGCTTGTTTTTGGGGTCTCCTCTCCCCCAATACTCTCCACCCCCGCTTCTGAGACACAGTGTGGTCTCTTGCAGACTAGAGCTAAGAGGCAGAAATGCTGTCCCTACAAGAGGGGGACCCACGAGTGTGGCAGGGCTGTCACCCCAGCACCCATGTCTATTCTGGCAAGAGTCATCAGAGAATTGCAAATTAGGTCCCAGTGAGGACCGTGGCTTGGACTGGATGAGAAACTGGCTATCAGAATTTTTGAACCCCTACCTTGGTGGTTTTAACATGCAGCTAGGATTGCAATCAAGAGGCCTAGTAGATAAGATTCATGTGTTCTCTTTTACTTTCTAAGGAGAGCAGGAGCCTGAGGTTGAGGCCCAGGGTCCTGGCCTGCTGCTGTGGATGGAAACTGACACATGACAATAAACACGGCATTCCCTTTGGCCTGTGTAAACAACTGGCTTTTTTCTCCTTTTATGAGATGTGCATAGTTCAGTGATCCCCACTAAAAATATTTTTATAATCTTTGCCCACAAAAGTGCTGAGAAAGCCATTAGTACCCACCCATAGATTGAGGTTTTAATCTCCTACTTAAAAAACTAAAACGGAGGACTGTTGCAGTTGTAGGCAAACATTTAATACACACATTTGAAAGCATGAGACACAGTCCACACACAGCATGCACTGGAGCTGGTGGGGCACATGGGTGGTGATAGGTGCTTGCTGGTTAGGTATTAATGTCAATAATACTTTCATTAAGTGCTGATAAATAACTTAAGTGTTACAAAAACAGATAGTCCATGGTGAGTCCAGGTTGTAGGCACATGCAGGCAGGACTGGGTCAGACGCTCCAGGGCTGCACGTGCTCTAGCTGGCCTGAGTGCGACATGTCGTAGCTGTCTTTGTCCTTGGCCAAGATCTTCATGAGGGGCCGCAGCTTGAGCCACCACTGTTCTTTGGGAATCTTGTGCCTGTGGAGGGAAGGGGGGACAGCAGTGAGGCTGAGAGATGCCACGGCCAGCACAGTGAGTGGTCTTGCCAGAAACACAGGCAAGACCTGTTATTACATGTCTGATAATCCATTTTAAATCTTAGGAAGCTCCAGTTTTTAACTTGATGAAGTGTTTAATTTGAATAAGCATTTCCAAGTAATGGGGTTGTCACTGTTTTCGTGAAAGCTGACAGTTCCCTAAAAATCCCCATTACTCAAACCTCACCAACAAAAGAATCCTAAAGCTGGTGATGTCTGGCATGACTTAAAAGTTTAGATGTTTTGGCTGGGCACGGTGGAGGTCACGCCTGTAATCCCACCACTTTGGGAGGCTAAGGTGGGCAAATCACCTGAGGTCAGGAGTTTGAGACCAGCCTGCCAACGCGGTGAAACTTCATCTCTATTGAAAATATAAAAATTAGTTGGGCATGGTGGTGAGCGCCTGTACTCCAATTTACTCAGAAGGCTGAGGCAGGAGAATCTCTTGAAGCTGGAAGAGGTAGATGTTGCAGTGAGCCAAGATTGTGCCATTGCACTCCAGCCTGGGCAACAGAGCAAGACTCTGTCTCAAAAAAAAAATTTTTCCCAGCTAACTGGATGTATACATATACTCCAGATTGTTTTGTTGTATAGTGACAACATATGAGACACAAAATGCGACACAACAAACCGACACAGGATATTGATTTCACCTAACCCCAGCTAACAGGGAGTGATGAAATCTCGTACTGTCTTGCTCTGTCCCATCCAGAACGTGAATCATCCCTGTGCCCTAAAGTCTCCACGCTGCGGAGACTGCCCCTGAGTCACTCAGTAGCCACCTTGGTTATCAGATGGTTATCCGTACCCCCCTCATGTATACAGGGGGCAGGTACTATCCCCAGTTTCAGGCACCCACTGGAGTCTTTGGACACATTCCCTGAGACTAAGAGGGATGACTGTATTTCCTTTTTCCTTCCTAAACATCAGATGCTAATTAGAGAAGTTATTGTGAGATATCTAAAAGAGTAAGACTATAAATGAAAAAAAATTTTTAGTTGTCTAAATGCGGGCAAGTCTTTGGAACAATGCACCACGACTCTCTTGTGCATCTGCTCAGTATGTAGTGACTCCAGCCACAAAGAAATTACCACTCATCCAGCCCAAAGTCACAGACCAGAATCTAAGAACTGTGGTGTGACAGTGACCATAAGATCAGCCCTGGTCTCTCACTCACCTGAGCACAAGGCCCCTCTGGATGGTGGTCTTCATTTTCTCCGTCAGGTGCTCCACACTGGACTGGAAAATAGCATTTTGTTAATCAGACAATAAACTTATGCTAAGCACCTACTGTGTGCCAGGCCCTGCAGGGCGGGAAGTGCCAACCACGCATGGTGGTGAGCATGGCCAAGGAGGCTACAAGCTCTCACTGATCGGGTCTCAGGGAGCCTCCCCTAGGCACGGAGAGCACGTCTGCAGTGATGAATGCTGAGCGCAGGGCACGGTGTGCAGCCCTCACGGGGGCCACTCAAAACACCTTCCGGAATCCACACAGTCCCTCTGAAGATGATAATTCCATGACTGTTCTAGTGCTCATTCATGGCTCTATTGCTGCTTATTTATTTTCATGACGATGTTCTCTCGGCACTCTCAGAGGAAAAGAGCGACCTGTGACCTTTCTATGGAATCTCCTGTGACGACCTGATGAACAGTGTCTGACCAAAGAATTTTGTCGAGTCTCATTCACACAGATTTCTTAAGGAACAGATTGTCTTAGAAAAGAGCAACATCCTATATCAGATCATCTTGGGAGGATTACAAGAGGGAGATAATTCTCTAATGAATCATCCTAAGAAAATGGAGATTTTTTACATCTAATCAATCTGTCACTGGGCACGGTGGCAGAATTTCACAAAGTAGGAGGCTGGGTGCAGTTGCTCACGCCTGTAATCCCAGCTCTTTAGGAGGCCAAGGCGGGTAGATTGCCTGAGGTCAGGAGTTTGAGACCAGCCTGGCCAACATGGTGAAACACCGTCTCTACTACAAATACAAAAATTAGCTGTATATGGTGGCGGGTGCTGTGGTCCCACCTACTTGGGAGGCTGAGGCAGGAGAATCACTTGAACCCAGGAGGCTGAAGTTGAAGTGAGCTGAGATTGTACCACTGCACTCCAGCCTGGGTGACAGAGCGAGACTCCATCTCAACAACAACAACAACAAATCATAATTTATTTTCTTAAACTATTGCCAGCTTGAATGCTGGTGAGGCAGATCTTTGGACAGATTTCTGAAATACAGTCATGAGTCACATAACAGGGGGATATGTTCTGAGAAATGCATTGCTAGGTGACTTGAACCTTGTGCAAAAATCCTACAGTTAACTCTCACAAACCCAGGAGGCAGGGCCTGCCGCACACCTGTTGTTCCTGGCTACAAACCTGAATGTCTAGCACTGTTGAATACTGCAGGCAGTTGTGTATCTAAATATGTCTAGATGTAGAAAAGCACAGTAAAAAACATATATATATGTATATAATATATATAATCTTTCTATAAAAGATAAATAACAGTGCACCTGTTTGGGGCAGCTCCAGTATCATCTTATGGGACCAACCGCTGACAGAAACATCGCGATGCAGTGAATGACTCCACAAGTATTTAATTTCACACAGTGAAGAAATTCGTGATTCACATGTCACATAATTAGTGACAAGACCAAGGCCCTTTTTACTTGATCTATTTGGCTCAGAAACAAGTAGCATCCTAACCTTTTAAAAGACAATGGTGCCGGGCACGGTGGCTCACGCCTGTAATCCCAGCACATTCGAAGGCCAAGATGGGCAGATCACGAGATCAGGAGTTCGAGACCAGCCTGACCAACATGGTGAAACCCCATCTCTATGAAAAATACAAAAATTATCAGGGCATGGTGGCATGCACCTGTATTCCCAACTACTCGGAAATCTGAGGCAGGAGAATTGCTTGAACCTGGGAATCGGAGGTTGCAGTGAGCTGAGATCGTGCCACTGTGCTCCAGCCTTGGTTGCAGAGCAATATATAATATTATATATTTATTTATATAACTAAAGACAATTGTTCAAGTTGCATTTTATCTACCAAGGCCTGTCATCCTGCATGGAGTTTAGCAACTTTGAACACTGCAGGGTCCAGGCCTAGGATTCTGCTGTGCCATCGAAGCAGGAGCAGACCCCGGGGTCGGTGACACCCTTCCTTAAAAGAGCCACAGATGCCAAGAAACCACGGCCGTGTCTGTCTCAGTTGAGAGGCAGATGCAGCATCCGAGGTCTCAAGATTTTAAAAGAGCTGCCGCAAGCTTCAGAGACAGTCACAGACGTGGGTGGTGACTGTCAGCAGAGGCACTCAAATTGTTTGTGACAGAAGTGAGAAAACATTAACTACACAACAGACTACATCAAAAAAAAACACAAGCTTGTGTTTCACACACGAGACTAGAAGGTGTCCTCAACCAGGCACGTCCGCCATCACCTGACACTTGGGAGAGGCACCTGGGTGATGCGAAGGGCATCAAGCATGGCATTTTCTGTAGCACCTCCGTCTCCATGCCCCCTTGAAAATCAAACCACCCTAGACACGATGTTTCACTCCACAGCACCGACAGGATCCAAAGGGGACGGACCCACAAGGCCAGCCCCCGTCACATACCTGCAGATCCCTGATGCCGAAGGGCTCTTCGAACATGTATACAGCATCGGCTCCGGCCGCAAGCCCCCCATGTTGGCCAGGTAGCCACAGTAGCCGCCCGTGGACTTGATGATGAAAATGCGCCACTTGGTTCCGCTGGCAGACTGCTTGATGTGGTCACAGTCACTCCAGCCCAGGGTGCACCCACCATCCCAGAGCTACCCGATGGGTGAGTGCAGCAAGGCCCCCTACTGTGCCTGAGCATGCGGTCCCAGCATCGCAGAGGTGAAGGGTGTGCAGCAGCCGGGATGTGCCCTCGGAGTGGGTGTGAACATGCCCCCACCCCACCCCACCACGGCAGCCACCTGGAGGTGACCTTGATGACCTGTGGTGGGGGCTTGGCCATCTGCCACTCCCTTCTCCCAGGCCCCAAAGGAGGAGACTGAAAAGATGACCCCACAAGCCAGCTCACTCCACGCTGCTCTCTGACTGTCCCTGCTGAAGCAGCTTTCACCAGACACAGACACCATTAGGTGTGAGCTGAGAAGTTAGAGGGCTGTCACCTGCCAGCTTAGTCCACGGGGACAGCTGTGATCTTCTATTTTCTTCTGCTAAAGCTCCCTGCGATTTTAGAGCTGTGGCCAGGTTCCATCCATCGGTGAATGTTACGTATGTAGAAACTCTACTCAAAGGCAGACGGTGGTTCTTAGATCCAGTCACCTGGGGAAGTCTTTCAGATGCATAGGCATCAGGTCCCAGAGTGAAATGTCTGCCATCCGCCCTCCACGAGGAACCAAACTCAGCGGGGAGAGAAACAGCAGAGAAATGCATCGGCCGCCTTTCCACCCACACACCAGTCCGGGCTGCAGCGCCCTCTCCTTGGACTCTGCAAAGCCTCTGCCTGGGCCTTAGCTCCCACCCTGGCACCCTGCAATCTGTTCACACAGACTGGAGACCCATCTATGAAAAACGTTAATCCGATCCAGTCATTCAAAACCCTTTGCTCACTTCAAGTACACGTCAAGCCTTTCTCGGGAATCCCTGGCCCCACCTACTTCTGACACCAGGTCCCACTCTAGCTCCAGCCACCCCAGGTCCTCCTGGAGCCTCTGGATATGCTGGACGCTGTGTGCATCAAATTCAGGCACAGTGGTGGGCGGGAGAGCGGCCCCCAAAGGAATCCTGGTCCTAATGTCTGAAACCTGAGAATGTTCTCTCATGTGGTGATAAAGGTGGATCCTGAGGACTACCCAGGTGGGCCCTAAGTGCCACCACCTGCATCGGTAGATGAGGGGTGCAGAGGCTGAAGGCCCTGGAGCAGGATACTGCACACCCATATGTGAGGAGGCGGACCCAGGGAACAAGGCGTGCAAGGCCTGCAGCTCTGGGCACCTGAATGGGCCACGAGGGACTCTCCTGGAGCAAACGCTTTGGCCTCAACCCATGGCTCCTGCCCTCCAGAGCTGTGTGAGAGTGAGTATTATTTTCCAGCCCCAAGTGTGTGTGGTCAGGGTCACAGCGGCCACGGGACACACACAGGTACCTTCCTCAGCTCTGACCCAGAGGGAAATGTCATTTCCTCACAAAAACACCACCTGGTTTCTAGGATGGCAAAGTTCCCTCTGTCAGGGTCTCTCAGGGCACCCCATGTCCTCTCTTCATAGAAATCACCCCGGTGTCTCTCCCTACAGTTACCTTGTGGTTATTTGGCTTGCAGTCCTCACTAGGCTGCAAATTCCATGAGGGCAGGAACTGTGGGCTGGATTCACACCACTGCACCATCAGCAGGACCTGGCCGAGCCCCCACAGCAGGCACTCAGGAAATGCTTGTCTCTGAATGACATAAGCAAAGTATTCTCCAGCCAGCCAGCCAGCCGTCCGTCCGTCAATCTGTCCTGGTCAAGGGTTGATCCTGCAGGATTCCCTAACCGGCCTCCATGGGACTCGCCAAGAGTAAAAGCATGAAGTGGGGGTGTGGACTTGAGACTGGGAGCCACATGAGAGTCTATAGACCAAAGTTTAACACCTACTGGGAAATTTTCACTGGAGTACTTCAGATGAAATTTAAAAGCGCACTTTGTTGAATAAACACAGGCTTGATTAAACCATTCCAACCTATACTTCATTTCTTTGGCAGATTCTTTTCCTCCCAAAATAATTGGTTGATGTATTCAAAAGTGAACATGGGCTCTAGTTAGAGGGCCACTTTGCATTGTGTAGAAGCTGAGATGGGGAGAGAAACAGACAATGGGAAGAATTTCCATCTTTGTGCTTAGGAAGGACAGAGAACAGAAACCTGTCAAGGGTCCAAAGAGCCCACAACTGCCTTCTTGAAGGGCCAGTGCAGAATTCTGAGGATTTCACTGTTCCACCTGTACTGGGTCTCTCTCTAATTGCGATCTAAGACTTAAGATGCTGTAAGGCTTTAAGACTTGCCCTTTGTCTTAGACAATCCCGGGCATGAGAAGGAAAATGTGGGTGGGGCATCAGGACTCCCAGAGGCACAAAGCCTCATGGGTTATTTTTCCAACTGAATCTCCCCTGCAGCCCACATTGAGGTGGGGAATTACTGTCACTCATTCAAAGAATGACATCAACCGCTTAATGACAAAAGAATTCTGTGGGTAAGCAGCTCTCCCAAGAGCCTGATTTTTGCCTGAGCGTGTCCAAGTTCTGGTCGTGAAAGGCTGCCTCTGTGGGTGCATGGAACAGCACAGCCCTGACACCTGAGCCACACCCCCGACCGTGTGCTCCTCTGAGTGTAAACGCAGTGACAGCTGGAATGGAAGAGTCCACCTCTGCTAGAGCTCAGATACAGCTTTCCTGAACTCTCTCCTCATTACCTAGATGGCATCTGAAGCCTGAATTAGCTTCTCAAAATAGCAAGTCACTCTGACGGTGCCTCAGGCAATTAGTCAAAGTAGCACTGACAAGAAGGCAGCTGATCCCAAGCGTGGCCCTGCGTGGACAGCAGCTGTGAATGGCACTCATCAGGCAGAGTGTGTGACCTCAGCCATTCTTACCACACAATGGGATGTGCCCGGCAGACACAACTCCCTGCAAGGGCACACACACGATCTTGCTAGAAAATTCCCCACGGAGTCCCATGGGAGCGAGAGCCCCAGGCTACAGTTCAAATATCACCAGCACTTTGCCCCATGGGTGTGTTGTTAAGAAACATAAATTGGTGGTGAAAGATAAGACGGCGTTTGCTACAGAGTTAAGCAAAAGCCACTGACTTCTCTGTGAGAACCACCTTGCTCTGTGAATCTGCATGGAGGCCAGTCTTCCCATGACTGGTATCCCTAACGGCAGCTGAGCCTCTGCGGATGTCGGCGGCCAGAGGCGGCAGGGGGTGGGTGTCCCATCCCTGCTACAGCAAGGGACCTGCAGCAAAGCACAGCTTCTGGCCGGGGTAGTCCTATGCTGCATACAGGGTGCAAGGGTGGAAGCACGTGTGGACATCTACAAGGTGCTAAAGGAGAGCAAAGCCAGCGATGGCCAGACCCTAACGGCATTCAATGAACAGGAGTCAAGCACGGGGCCCAAGGAAGTCCAGGGAACGAGCCGTTGCCAACCTCTGCAAAGAAAGCACATCACCAGGGAACGTGACAGGGAGAAGCCCAGGAGAGAGATGGCCCTCAGCTCGAATGGGAGGCACAGGAGGCTGCAGCCGACATCATGGCTCCTCCAATCCCTTCCCTGGAATGGAACTCAATTTTGAAGGAAGACCCAGAACAGAACTGCTGTTTTCCAAGGTTCTGTGCCAAGCTGAACTAAGGAGTTCAACTGGGCTGGGAGTTTTCATCGCAAACTCTGGAGCTGGTTTGGATGTGAACATCTAAGGTAAAGGCCAGTGGCTGTTCTTCCGGAGGCACCAGGTGGCCCCACGTGCCAAGGTGGCCACCGTCCAGTCTGCAGCTGAGGACCCTCTCTGGGTCAGCTTATCAGGGATAGGAGGGGCCACCATGCGGGTGGTGTCAGCACCACGCCCATGACCAGAAGAATCCACTCCTCCCAAAGCACATGTTGGTGAAACTGCCTGACGAGGAGGGCACGATTAGAGCACTCTGAAGAAACTCTCGTCTCACCAGGAAGGCTGGAGTTCCAGGGAGGAGACCCCGGGGGCACACTCACCTCTGACATCTCCTAAAAAAAAAGCCACTTCCTAAAAAAAAGGCACTCACCTCAGACACTTCTTAAACCTGCCTTCCCGCAGGTGCCCAGGGACGTCCCCACGCCAGCCTCGTCTACCCAGAACGCCAGCAGGGCTCAGGCAGCCAGCACCTGAGCAGCTGGAGAAGCAACCTCGGGGTGAAAACATCATCCCAGGCAGCATTTCCCGCAGCCCCTCAGCAAGAAAAACAGAGGTGGGACAGAACCGAGGGCCGACTCGAGGCTGGGGAGCCACAGACCCACACAGCACAATCATCAGACATGCTCTGCTGTGGACAGAGCCCAGCCCAGGGAGAGGCCAACACCGAGATCCTCATGCCGGCTTGATGGGCCAGCGTCCTCCAGGGCTGCAAGTCTGTGGTCACAGCTTCAGAATCGGGTTCCACAATCTTCCGGAATCAAAGACACACCACATTGTAAAGCTGCCAGGACACAAGGGCCCAGGAGCACACTCAGAGGAAGATCAGGCAGAAACCCCACACACAGCACACACGTGTGCATGCTTACTCCACACATGCCACCCCTTCACAGAATACCAGACAAACGCATCGATGCACTCAATACACACCCTCAAATACACTCACAAATGTCATGCGTGTACACACTCCACACGCCCGCAAATAGACACGACACACGCATGAACATGCTCACTCCACACACACCTGCTAAATACACTCACCACCCATGCCAACATGTGACACACGTGCACACTCATTTCAGATATCACACCCCTCACCAAGTACACAGGTGCACACATCCCCAAGTCCAGAACCCGCAGACTCCACAAGCTTTGGTTCCCCCACTGTATCTCTCATCACATAAGATCTGCACACAGGTGTCACTTACTGACATCTAACACCCGGGGAGGCCCTTAGACAGAACTGCCGTAACAAGTCGGCTTCATTCAGGCATTCATCACCAGCCTCCTGAAGTCACCTCCTATCCCGACGGGGAGGGGGACGGAGACCACAGATGTCACTGGGCTTACAGATCCCCAGGCTGGCCACCCAGCGAAATCAGGAGGGCTTGGCCACGGCCCTGGAGGGAGACAGCAACTGTCACAGGTATACAGAACATGGGTCCTCATGTCCATACAGCATCACCTACGACAGCGTCAGGTGAAAGCCAGCGGTTTGGCATACCTGGGATAGACAGTCCTGGAATTACAAGGGAAGCTTTTTACTTCTCCCCTCTGAACACATGAGGTCCATGGTCCCCCGACATCAAACCATGGGAATCGGAATCGGAGACTCCTTGACCACCTGAGGACCACCAAGAGGACCCACACACCTGCAGCGACAGCAGCACTGCACCTGGTCCACAGGGGAGCAAAGCAAATCCCACCTTTTGACAAAAATCATTTGCTTTGACTAAATCATTTGTTTTGATTACACAGACACTGGCAGCCTGCAGTGTGTATATATCGTCAAGCCCCCACATCTGCGGCGCCACCTGCAGGAGGAACACAAGCCCTTAGTCACGGGTTCTCACGATGGCCTGTGAGGTGGATGCTGGCACCTACTCAAATCCCAGTGGAGAGGAGAGGAGGAAAGGCCAGGGCCAGGGTCAGAGCTGGCGTGTCAGGAGGGTCAGGGTTCAAATCCCATCCGCCTCACAAAGCAGCCCTGACCGTTCCAGTGACTTCTAGCATCAGCCTTAAAATCTACCACAGTTACCAGTAATTCTGAGTGTTGTTCCTTCTGACGTCTTAAGCAAACATTTTGTTAGAAAGATTTTGCCAAATCTGCTTTCAAACTCCTACGTTATGAAACGTCTAATGAAAACCTGAGCTATGAAACAAGGTACATGTTTAAATGAATCTCAAACTGACTAGCATGAAGGAAGTTGTAACTTGAAGTGAAAAATATCTCCTAAATGACATCAGCCAAAATTATCTTCAATCATTACTGATTCCATATGATTAATGAATTATACAGCATCATCTACAGAGAGGAACTTAAAACCATTATTGCACATTTCAGCACAACCAAATTTCTGCTTTCATAAACAGCATGGGCGTCTCTGGAGAGGACTTTAATTGGGACTACAAGGCGCACGATGGTGGTAAGAGGTTTCATGCCAGCTGTTCTCCAAGGTGCGATACAGAAACACCACTAATCTCGAAGACACCCCTTTATAACGAGATGACGAGAGACGACATGGACAGAAGACTGTAAATATTTTAAAATGAAAAACAATGCAAGGAAAGAATGTGATCAGTTACCATTTACACTCTCAGAAAAAACTGCTCTCTCTTTTGGGATGAATAAATAAGAATATGACATTTCTAGGCTTTTTCTTTTTTATATATATATTTTCCTTTCTGAGACAAACTCATGGCTCTGTCGCCATGACTGGAGTACAGTGGAGCAATCACAGCTCACTGTAGCCTGAAGCGATCTTCACATCTCTGACTCCAAAGTAGCAGGGACCACAGGCACGCACCACCATACCCAGCTAAATTTTCTGTTGTTAGAGAGATGGGGTGTCTTGCTATGTTGTCTAGGCTGGTTTTGACCTCCTTGGCCTCAAGTGATCCTCATGCGTTGGCCTCCCCAAGTGCTGCAATTACAGGCATCACCCAGCCTGACAAACTTTTTCTTAATAATGTAACAATTATGCCACATTCAGAGAAAGGATAACAA